>NW_025534048.1:35000-80000 GCF_020615455.1 Coregonus clupeaformis
TACCATTTCACACACAACCATAGATGCACACAGAAACTGGAGCAGGTCTCGTCCCTCTGGTTCACCTAGGAGGAGAGTAAAGCCCTGCCTGCCTCCCTGCCTCCCTGCCTGCCTGCCTCCCTGCCTCCCTGCCTCCCTGCCTGCCTGCCTCCCTGCCTGCCTGCCTCACTGCCTCCCTGCCTCCCTGCCTGCCTCACTGCCTCCCTGCCTGCCTCACTGCCTCCCTGTCTGCCTGCCTGCCTCCCTGCCTGCCTGCCTGCCTCACTGCCTCCCTGTCTGATTCCAGATCAGTGTCTATCCATCATTCAGTGAAAGTCACCAATGTGTCGATGCCATTGTGTGGAGGCTTGCATAATGGAATGGACATTTTGAGAAGCAGCTCCGTGCCAGTCAGTTGAACCAGAAGGAGATCTGTCTGTACACATTGTGATGGAAAAAGGAAAGGCCTTATTCATTTTGAGAAGCAGCTCCGTGCCAGTCAGTTGAACCAGAAGGAAATCTGTCTGTGCACATTGTGATGGAAAAAGGAAAGGCCTTATTCATTTGATTTGTCTTCCAACCAACTCCCCTCCCTTCCAGAGTCGTGTCTGTGGAGACATCTCTTCTATCTCTTCAATGTGATGGAAAACAAAAGGCCTTATTCATTTGATTTGTCTTCCAACCAACTCCCCTCCCTTCCAGAGTCGTGTCTGTGGAGACATCTCTTCTATCTCTTCAATGTGATGGAAAAAGGAAATGCCTTATTTAATTCTTTTATTTGGTTCATTTCCTAACCAACTCACATTCCTGTCTTTGTGTTGGCATAGAGCCTCAGGAGTTATGAAAGGCTCTGACTGACAGGTCCTTGTCTCAGCCTCTTGGAGGGAGGGAGAGGGGGAGAGGGAGGGAGGGAGAGAGAGAGAGAGAGAGAGGGGGAGAGGGAGGGAGAGAGAGAGAGAGAGAGAGAGAGAGAGAGAGAGAGAGAGAGAGAGAGAGAGAGAGAGAGAGAGAGAGAGACCTGTTTTGGTGATTGAAGATGAGCATTAGATAACAACCAGAGAGAGAGCGAGCGACCTGTTCTGGTGATTGAAGATGAGCATTAGATAACAACCAGAGATGACCTTTAAAAGCAGCTCCTCCATTCCTCACCTTCCCCTCCTCTCGTCTTCCCCAGACCTGTCACGATCGTCGAAAGGAGCGGACCAATACGCAGCGCGTGGAGTGAACATGATGACTTTATTTATTAAAGCAACCACGAAAAACAACAAACAAATGACGAAGTGAAGTCCACAGTCGCAAAGACTGAAACATGGAACAATAACCCACAAAACAAAGGAGAAAACACACAGAATATATATGGCTCCCAATCAGAGATAACGAGCCGACAGCTGACACTCGTTACCTCCGATTGGGAGTCATAGACCAATCACCACTAGACACAAACAAAATGAAACTCACCCATCCCCAACACCACCAAATGAAATACACCCAAACCAATGACAATGAACAACCCTGGCTCAAATATCAAAGTCCATGGAGCCAGAGTGTCACAGTACCCCCCCCTAAAGGTGCGAACTCCGGGCGCACCAATATCAGGACTAGGGGAGGGTCTGGGTGGGCGTCTGTCCACGGTGGCGGCTCTGGCCCCGGTCGTGATCCCCACCCCACCACAGTCACAACCTGCTTCGGTAGCCTCCTCCCAATGACCACCCTCCAACTAACCCCACCTGGACTAAGGGGCAACACCGGACTAAGGGGCAGCATCGGCCTAAGGGGCAGCACCGGGATAAGGGGCAGCACCGGGACAAGGGGCAGCACCGGGCTAAGGGGCAGCACCGGACTAAGGGGCAGCACCGGACTACGGGGCAGTACCGGACTAAGGGGCAGTACCGGACTAAGGGGCAGTACCAGGCTAAGGGACAGCACCAGGATAAGGGACAGCAACAGGATAAGGAGCAACACCGAGCTAAGGGGCAGCACCTGACTAAATGGCGGATCCTGGCTGGCTGGCTCTGGCGGATCCTGGCTGGCTGGCGGATCCTGGCTGGACGGCTCTGACGGATCCCGGTTGGACGGCTCTGGCGGATCCCGGCTGGACGGCTCTGGCGGATCCTGGCTGGACGGCTCATGGCTGGCTGACGGATCTGGCTGCTCATGGCCGACTGACGGATCTGGCTGCTCATGGCCGACTGACGGATCTGGCTGATCCTGTCTGGCGGAAGGCTCTGGCTGATCCTGTCTGGCAGAAGGCTCTGGCTGATCCTGTCTGGCAGAAGGCTCTGGCTGATCCTGTCTGGCGGAAGGCTCTGGCTGATCCTGTCTGGCGGAAGGCTCTGGCTGATCCTGTCTGGCGGAAGGCTCTAGCGGCTCCCGGTCTGGCGGACGGCTCTGATGGCTCATGGCAGACGGGCGGCTTTGCAGGCTTTGGGCAGACGGGCAGTTCAGGCCCCGTTGGGCAGACGGCAGACTCTGGCCGTCTGAGGCGCATCGTAGGCCTGGTGCGTGGTGCCGGAACAGGAGGTACCGGGCTGAGGACACGCATCTCAGGGCTAGTGCGGGGAGAAGCAACAGGGCATGCTGGACCCTGGGGACGCACCGTAGGCCTGATGCGTGGTGCCGGAACTGGAGGTACCGGGCTGAGGACACGCATCTCAGGGCTAGTGCGGGGAGTCGGAACAGGGCATGCTGGACCCTGGGGACTCCCATAACGCCTAGTGCGGGGAGCCGGAACAGGGCATGCTGGACCCTGGGGACTCACCTCACGCCTAGTGCGGAGAGCAGGAACAGGCCGGGCGGGGCTGGCGACGCGCACCGTATCCCTGGTGCGAGTGGCCGGAACAGGCCGGGCTGGGCTGGCGAAGCGCACCGTATCCCTGGTGCGTGGAGTAGGAACAGGCCGGGCTGAGCTGGCGACGCGCACCGCATACTTGGTGCGTATGGCAGGAACAGGCCGAACCGGGCTGGCGACGCGCACCTTACACTTAGTGCGAGGGACCGGAACAGGCCGTACCGTACGGGGAACACACACTACTGGCTGCACCTCGGGACTAGGAACGGGCCGGACCGAACTGGTTACACACCCCAGTACCTCACGCCGTGCCTCAACACCTTCCTTCCCTGCTTTACCCAGTAGCCCCCTTGACCTGGTAGCCCACTGAATCCGTCCCTTCTCTGCCTCCGTCAGCCCCCTTAATCTGGCAGCCCTCTGACTCTGCCTTGTGGCAGCCTCCTGCTGCTCCGTCGCCCAAGCCATGTGCCCCCCCCCAAAAATTTCTTGGGGTTGCCTCTCGTCCTTCCGACGTTGGCTCTGCCGACGCCGTTGCTCCTCTCTCCGTCGCCTCTCCTCTGTTTCGCTCCATGGACGGCGATCCATGCCGTCCAGGATTTCTTCCCACGTCCAGGACCCTTTACCGTCCAACAGTTCCTCCCATGTCCAGACCCTTTGCTCCTGGACGCGCTGCTTGGTCCTTTTTTGGTGGGTTATTCTGTCACGATCGTCGAAAGGAGCGGACCAATACGCAGCGCGTGGAGTGAACATGATGACTTTATTTATTAAAGCAACCACGAAAAACAACAAACAAATGACGAAGTGAAGTCCACAGTCGCAAAGACTGAAACATGGAACAATAACCCACAAAACAAAGGAGAAAACACACAGAATATATATGGCTCCCAATCAGAGATAACGAGCCGACAGCTGACACTCGTTACCTCCGATTGGGAGTCATAGACCAATCACCACTAGACACAAACAAAATGAAACTCACCCATCCCCAACACCACCAAATGAAATACACCCAAACCAATGACAATGAACAACCCTGGCTCAAATATCAAAGTCCATGGAGCCAGAGTGTCACAAGACCTCCTTCCTCCCATCCCTTCCTTCCCCAGACCTCCTTCCTCCCATCCCTTCCTTCCCCAGACCTCCTTCCTCCCATCCCTGCCTTCCCCAGACCTCCTTCCTCCCATCCCTGCCTTCCCCAGACCTCCTTCCTCCCATCCCTTCCTTCCCCAGACCTCCTTCCTCCCATCCCTGCCTTCCCCAGACCTCCTTCCTCCCATCCCTTCCTTCCCCAGACCTCCTTCCTCCCATCCCTTCCTTCCCCAGACCTCCTTCCTCCCATCCCTGCCTTCCCCAGACCTCCTTCCTCCCATCCCTGCCTTCCCCAGACCTCCTTCCTCCCATCCCTTCCTTCCCCAGACCTCCTTCCTCCCATCCCTGCCTTCCCCAGACCTCCTTCCTCCCATCCCTGCCTTCCCCAGACCTCCTTCCTCCCATCCCTGCCTTCCCCAGACCTCCTTCCTCCCATCCCTGCCTTCCCCAGACCTCCTTCCTCCCATCCCTTCCTTCCCCAGACCCCCTCCCCTTCCTCCCTCCCATCCCTCCCTATCCCAGGCCTTCCTCTTGTCTAGTCCTCACATCCTTCCTCTGTTTCTCCATATTTGTCCCAAATGGCACCCTATTATCTAAAGGGACAGAAGTAGTGCACTCAGTAGGGAATAAGGTGCTGTTTGGGACGCTCTAAACCTCCCAGCCTGGTTGGTTGGCAGCAGCAGCAGCAGCTCAGGTATGTGTGGGATGTATTGTGATGGAACGGTGTGGTGTGTGTTTTTGTGTTTGGAAAACGTGTGGCGTTAAGTGAGTGAGAAAAGAAAATGGTTGCATATCCCAGAACCCAACGTGTGTCTGTGAGCAGGGGTTGTGAGGGAGAGCTTTCAATTTTGTGCAGATGAGGGATATACATTTTAAAATATAGTATACATCTAATTTATTTTTTAGTGTCCTGTCATGATGGAACGGTCCCCAACCCTATATCCTAGACACCCACCTGAGCGAGCCATACACCAAAGGGAAGTCCCCATCTGTTTAATGGACCTGCTGTGAGTTGCCTATATGCAGCCAAAACAGAAAGATAAATGCGGTCAGAGACCTACTAGAGCAGCACCGCCCCGTCAGGATTCTGAGCCTGCCTGGCAGGGTTGGTCCTACAAAGCCAGAGCCCCCTGATGGGAGAGCATAATATACAAGGAAATTCTCAAAGCTGCTAACGAGAACCTTGACGACCTTCTACCTAGCCGGTGGGGATTCCGGTGGGGTCACCCCACCCAGGTAGTGGCAGTGCTGGCAACACTGGCTGCAGTAACCCATGGGGAGGGGGTCACACTCGGACAATCAGAGAGGGGGCAAATTATAGTGGCTCTATAATCAAAGGTCTGACTGCACGGAGATGCTTGGGAAAAATGGTTACAACGGGGGACCAGAGTGTTTGTGTTTCAGGGGAAGAGGGTGGATCTGATCTCCATCACCTAGGACTTGACATAGGTTAATCAAATCTCAAATTTTTTTTGTCAATTTTTGCTCAATCTTGCATGCTTTCTCAAACAGCTGTAACTGTATATGCGTTTGTAAATCAGGTCCTTTCTTGAGTTGGGCTCTGGGATGTAACAACCGTTGAGCATCTGAGCTTATGGTTGATTGTGGAGGAAAGGGGTTGAGTGTGTGTGTGTGTGTGTGTGTGTGTGTGTGTATCCCACATCTGTTGCAAGGGGGTAAGGATGTTAGGGAGAATATAGGATGACCACAATAATTGTTGGCTAAAATAATAATTGTTTGACAAAAATGGAATGTAATATAATGGCAATCCGGGTCATAGGTAACAATCCTTCGCATGAACTGCCGACATTATTACTCATATTAATTGATAATGATGGAAATTAAGATATGCAAGATATTTGAATAGATATATATATATTTTTTAATAGCTATATATACATAAAGCAAATTGAGGTGAGAGCATTGGAAATGCTTTTGGCGGTTGACCTGCTTCTGTTTTGTGGGCGGCACTGGGTGCTGTTTTCGATGGATGGGTCCTGGCCTCTCGGGGGGCCCTAGGGATCCGGAGGGACGGGGGTGGGATGCTGATCACTGGGATGACGGCTCAACTTGGGATGGGGAGGGGCTTTAGCGGGGGGAATAGTGGAGAACAATTGGAGGGTTACTTTTAGTAGCAATGCAAATATCATGGGACAGCTATATGGACACTCAATCACTATGGTACTTTTTTATTGGTACATTTACAAACATATATTATGATAAATAGATTTGAAACTTGTATCTCAGTATGGTAAATGGTGAAATAAGTATAGCCAGTTATAATTGTAATGGCTTAGCTGATAATAACAAAAGAAGAACAATATTTACATGGCTCCAAGAGAAGGAATATAATATTTATTGTTTACACGAAACTCATTCAACAATTCGAGATGAAGTAGCGTGGAAAAAAGAATGGGGGGGGGGAAATATACTTCTCCCATGGGCAAAGAAATTCAAAAGGGGTGATGATATTAATTAACAGTAATTTTGATCCGAATGTGCAAATTGTCCAAACAGATCCGCAATGTACAGTGGGGAAAAAAAGTATTTAGTCAGCCACCAATTGTGCAAGTTCTCCCACTTAAAAAGATGAGAGAGGCCTGTAATTTTCATCATAGGTAGACGTCAACTATGACAGACAAAATGAGATTTATTTTTCCAGAAAATCACATTTTAGGATTTTGTATGTATTTATTTGCAAATTATGGTGGAAAATAAGTATTTGGTCAATAACAAAAGTTTCTCAATACTTTGTTATATACCCTTTGTTGGCAATGACACAGGTCAAACGTTTTCTGTAAGTCTTCACAAGGTTTTCACACACTGTTGCTGGTATTTTGGCCCATTCCTCCATGCAGATCTCCTCTAGAGCAGTGATGTTTGGGGCTGTCGCTGGGCAACACAGACTTTCAACTCCCTCCAAAGATTTTCTATGGGGTTGAGATCTGGAGACTGGCTAGGCCACTCCAGGACCTTGAAATGCTTCTTGCGAAGCCACTCCTTCGTTGCCTGGGCGGTGTGTTTGGGATCATTGTCATGCTGAAAGACCCAGCCACGTTTCATCTTCAATGCCCTTGCTGATGGAAGGAGGTTTTCACTCAAAATCTCACGATACATGGCCCCATTCATTCTTTCCTTTACACGGATCAGTCGTCCTGGTCCCTATGCAGAAAAACAGCCCCAAAGCATGATGTTTCCACCCCCATGCTTCACAGTAGGTATGGTGTTCTTTGGATGCAACTCAGCATTCTTTGTCCTCCAAACACGACGAGTTGAATTTTTACCAAAAAGTTATATTTTGGTTTCTTCTGACCATATGACATTCTCCCAATCCTCTTCTGGATCATCCAAATGCACTCTAGCAAACTTCAGGCGGGCCTGGACATGTACTGGCTTAAGCAGGGGGACACGTCTGGCACTGCAGGATTTGAGTCCCTGGTGGCGTAGTGTGTTACTGATGGTAGGCTTTGTTACTTTGGTCCCAGCTCTCTGCAGGTCATTCACTAGGTCCCCCCGTGTGGTTCTGGGATTTTTGCTCACCGTTCTTGTGATCATTTTGACCCCACAGGGTGAGATCTTGCGTGGAGCCCCAGATCGAGGGAGATTATCAGTGGTCTTGTATGTCTTCCATTTCCTAATAATTGCTCCCACAGTTGATTTCTTCAAACCAAGCTGCTTACCTATTGCAGATTCAGTCTTCCCAGCCTGGTGCAGGTCTACAATTTTGTTTCTGGTGTCCTTTGACAGCTCTTTGGTCTTGGCCATAGTGGAGTTTGGAGTGTGACTGTTTGAGGTTGTGGACAGGTGACTTTTATACTGATAACAAGTTCAAACAGGTGCCATTAATACAGGTAACGAGTGGAGGACAGAGGAGCCTCTTAAAGAAGAAGTTACAGGTCTGTGAGAGCCAGAAATCTTGCTTGTTTGTAGGTGACCAAATACTTATTTTCCACCATAATTTGCAAATAAATTCATTAAAAATCCTACAATGTGATTTTCTGGATTTCTTTTTCTCATTTTGTCTGTCATAGTTGACGTGTACCTATGAGGAAAATTGCAGGCCTCTCTCATCTTTTTTAGTGGGAGAACTTGCACAATTGGTGGCTGACTAAATACCTTTTTCCCCCACTGTAGATGGATGATTTGTCCAAACAGATCCGCAAGATAGATGGATGATTTTAAATATGTTATTGGACCATAAACAGATTTGGCTCATTAACCTTTACGGACCAAATAATGATGATCCACGCATCTTTTACAATATATATAATAAATTAGCAACCCTGCAAGCAATTCAAGACTCTATTATTATGGTGGGAGATTATAATACTGTTTTAAAAATAGCTCAATGGACCGTAAAGGAAATCACACTACAAACAATCACCCTCATGCTCTTAAGGAAATCATGAATGTCATTAATACATTAGAACTAGTGGATATATGGAGGTTCATTATCCTGACCTAGTGAGATATACATGGCGGAGGCACAATCAAGCTAGTCGTCTTGACTTCTTTCTTATGTCATTCTCTCTGGCTCCAGAAGTTTAAAAAGTGTTGATAGGGGACAGAATGCGGTCGGACCATCATATAATTGGCATATACATTACTCTTACTGAATTTCCACGTGGGCGAGGATATTGGAAATTTAATCAAAGTTTATTGGATGATAACTTGTTTTTAACTAGGACAGAGGAAATAAAAGGTCTAACAGAACAGATAGATAGCAATAAAAACTAGAGGAAAAACAAAAATAATTGGAGAAACTTATTCAAGAAAGATCAAGTGTAATACAGTTAGGGGGGAAAAGTATTTAATCCCCTGCTGATTGTGTATGTTTGCCCACTGACAAAGACATGATCAGTCTATAATTTTAATGGTAGGTTTATTTGAACACTGAGAGACAGAATAACAATAACAAAATCCAGAAAAACGCATGTCAAAAATGTTATAAATTGATTTGCATTTTAATGAGGGAAATAAGTATTTTTGGATATATATATAGATATATATTTGGAAAGTAATAAAGGGAAATATATATTTTTTAAAGGATATGTGTATGTGTATGTATATGTACAGTGGGGAGAACAAGTATTTGATACACTGCTGATTTTGCAGGTTTTCCTACTTACAAAGCATGTAGAGGTCTGTAATTTTTATCATAGGTACACTTCAACTGTGAGAGACGGAATCTAAAAAAAATCCAGAAAATCACATTGTATGATTTGAAGCATTTATTATCTCTTAAGTCAGTTAGTTTACTAGATGGCATGCCAGAGTCATAGAAGCATTTATTATCTCTTAAGTCAGTTAGTTTACTAGATGGCATGCCAGAGTCATAGAAGCATTTATTATCTCTTAAGTCAGTTAGTTTACTAGATGGCATGCCAGACTCATAGAAGCATTTATTATCTCTTAAGTCAGTTAGTTTACTAGATGGCATGCCAGAGTCATAGAAGCATTTATTATCTCTTAAGTCAGTTAGTTTACTAGATGGCATGCCAGAGTCATAGAAGCATTTATTATCTCTTAAGTCAGTTAGTTTACTAGATGGCATGCCAGACTCATATAAGCATTTATTATCTCTTAAGTCAGTTAGTTTACTAGATGGCATGCCAGACTCATAGAAGCATTTATTATCTCTTAAGTCAGTTAGTTTACTAGATGGCATGCCAGAGTCATAGAAGCATTTATTATCTCTTAAGTCAGTTAGTTTACTAGATGGCATGCCAGAGTCATAGAAGCATTTATTATCTCTTAAGTCAGTTAGTTTACTAGATGGCATGCCAGAGTCATAGAAGCATTTATTATCTCTTAAGTCAGTTAGTTTACTAGATGGCATGCCAGAGTCATAGAAGCATTTATTATCTCTTAAGTCAGTTAGTTTACTAGATGGCATGCCAGAGTCATAGAAGCATTTATTATCTCTTAAGTCAGTTAGTTTACTAGATGGCATGCCAGACTCATAGAAGCATTTATTATCTCTTAAGTCAGTTAGTTTACTAGATGGCATGCCAGAGTCATAGAAGCATTTATTATCTCTTAAGTCAGTTAGTTTACTAGATGGCATGCCAGACTCATAGAAGCATTTATTATCTCTTAAGTCAGTTAGTTTACTAGATGGCATGCCAGACTCATAGAAGCATTTATTATCTCTTAAGTCAGTTAGTTTACTAGACGGCATGCCAGAGTCATAGAAGCATTTATTATCTCTTAAGTCAGTTAGTTTACTAGATGGCATGCCAGAGTCATAGAAGCATTTATTATCTCTTAAGTCAGTTAGTTTACTAGATGGCATGCCAGAGTCATAGAAGCATTTATTATCTCTTAAGTCAGTTAGTTTACTAGATGGCATGCCAGAGTCATAGAAGCATTTATTATCTCTTAAGTCAGTTAGTTTACTAGATGGCATGCCAGAGTCATAGAAGCATTTATTATCTCTTAAGTCAGTTAGTTTACTAGATGGCATGCCAGAGTCATAGAAGCATTTATTATCTCTTAAGTCAGTTCGTTTACTAGATGGCATGCCAGAGTCATAGAAGCATTTATTATCTCTTAAGTCAGTTAGTTTACTAGATGGCATGCCAGAGTCATATAATCATTTATTATCTCTTAAGTCAGTTAGTTTACTAGATGGCATGCCAGAGTCATAGAAGCATTTATTATCTCTTAAGTCAGTTAGTTTACTAGATGGCATGCCAGAGTCATAGAAGCATTTATTATCTCTTAAGTCAGTTAGTTTACTAGATGGCATGCCAGAGTCATAGAAGCATTTATTATCTCTTAAGTCAGTTAGTTTACTAGATGGCATGCCAGAGTCATAGAAGCATTTATTATCTCTTAAGTCAGTTAGTTTACTAGATGGCATGCCAGAGTCATAGAAGCATTTATTATCTCTTAAGTCAGTTAGTTTACTAGATGGCATGCCAGAGTCATAGAAGCATTTATTATCTCTTAAGTCAGTTAGTTTACTAGATGGCATGCCAGACTCATAGAAGCATTATTATCTCTTAAGTCAGTTAGTTTACTAGATGGCATGCCAGAGTCATAGAAGCATTTATTATCTCTTAAGTCAGTTAGTTTACTAGATGGCATGCCAGAGTCATAGAAGCATTTATTATCTCTTAAGTCAGTTAGTTTACTAGATGGCATGCCAGAGTCATAGAAGCATTTATTATCTCTTAAGTCAGGTAGTTTACTAGATGGCATGCCAGAGTCATAGAAGCATGTATTATCTCTTCAGTCAGTTAGTTTACTAGATGGCATGCCAGACTCATAGAAGCATTTATTATCTCTTAAGTCAGTTAGTTTACTAGATGGCATGCCAGAGTCATAGAAGCATTTATTATCTCTTAAGTCAGTTAGTTTACTAGATGGCATGCCAGAGTCATAGAAGCATTTATTATCTCTTAAGTCAGTTAGTTTACTAGATGGCATGCCAGAGTCATAGAAGCATTTATTATCTCTTAAGTCAGTTAGTTTACTAGATGGCATGCCAGAGTCATAGAAGCATTTATTATCTCTTAAGTCAGTTAGTTTACTAGATGGCATGCCAGAGTCATAGAAGCATTTATTATCTCTTAAGTCAGTTAGTTTACTAGATGGCATGCCAGACTCATAGAAGCATTTATTATCTCTTAAGTCAGTTAGTTTACTAGATGGCATGCCAGAGTCATAGAAGCATTTATTATCTCTTAAGTCAGTTAGTTTACTAGATGGCATGCCAGAGTCATAGAAGCATTTATTATCTCTTAAGTCAGTTAGTTTACTAGATGGCATGCCAGAGTCATAGAAGCATTTATTATCTCTTAAGTCAGTTAGTTTACTAGATGGCATGCCAGAGTCATAGAAGCATTTATTATCTCTTAAGTCAGTTAGTTTACTAGATGGCATGCCAGAGTCATAGAAGCATTTATTATCTCTTAAGTCAGTTAGTTTACTAGATGGCATGCCAGAGTCATAGAAGCATTTATTATCTCTTAAGTCAGTTAGTTTACTAGGTGGCATGCCAGAGTCATAGAAGCATTTATTATCTCTTAAGTCAGTTAGTTTACTAGGTGGCATGCCAGAGTCATAGAAGCATTTATTATCTCTTAAGTCAGTTAGTTTACTAGGTGGCATGCCAGAGTCATAGAAGCATTTATTATCTCTTAAGTCAGTTAGTTTACTAGGTGGCATGCCAGAGTCATAGAAGCATTTATTATCTCTTAAGTCAGTTAGTTTACTAGGTGGCATGCCAGAGTCATAGAAGCATTTATTATCTCTTAAGTCAGTTAGTTTACTAGGTGGCATGACAGAGTCATAGAAGCATTTATTATCTCTTAAGTCAGGTAGTTTACTAGATGGCATGCCAGAGTCATAGAAGCATTTATTATCTCTTAAGTCAGTTCGTTTACTAGATGGCATGCCAGAGTCATAGAAGCATTTATTATCTCTTAAGTCAGTTAGTTTACTAGACGGCATGCCAGACTCATAGAAGCATTTATTATCTCTTAAGTCAGTTAGTTTACTAGATGGCATGCCAGACTCATAGAAGCATTTATTATCTCTTAAGTCAGTTAGTTTACTAGATGGCATGCCAGACTCATAGAAGCATTTATTATCTCTTAAGTCAGTTAGTTTACTAGATGGCATGCCAGAGTCATAGAAGCATTTATTATCTCTTAAGTCAGTTAGTTTACTAGACGGCATGCCAGACTCATAGAAGCATTTATTATCTCTTAAGTCAGTTAGTTTACTAGACGGCATGCCAGAGTCATAGAAGCATTTATTATCTCTTAAGTCAGTTAGTTTACTAGACGGCATGCCAGAGTCATAGAAGCATTTATTATCTCTTAAGTCAGTTAGTTTACTAGACGGCATGCCAGAGTCATAGAAGCATTTATTATCTCTTAAGTCAGTTAGTTTACTAGACGGCATGCCAGAGTCATAGAAGCATTTATTATCTCTTAAGTCAGTTAGTTTACTAGATGGCATGCCAGAGTCATAGAAGCATTTATTATCTCTTAAGTCAGTTAGTTTACTAGATGGCATGCCAGAGTCATAGAAGCATTTATTATCTCTTAAGTCAGTTAGTTTACTAGATGGCATGCCAGAGTCATAGAAGCATTTATTATCTCTTAAGTCAGTTAGTTTACTAGATGGCATGCCAGAGTCATAGAAGCATTTATTATCTCTTAAGTCAGTTAGTTTACTAGATGGCATGCCAGAGTCATGGAAGCATTTATTATCTCTTAAGTCAGTTAGTTTACTAGATGGCATGCCAGAGTCATAGAAGCATTTATTATCTCTTAAGTCAGTTAGTTTACTAGATGGCATGCCAGAGTCATAGAAGCATTTATTATCTCTTAAGTCAGTTAGTTTACTAGATGGCATGCCAGAGTCATAGAAGCATTTATTATCTCTTAAGTCAGTTAGTTTACTAGATGGCATGCCAGAGTCATAGAAGCATTTATTATCTCTTAAGTCAGTTAGTTTACTAGATGGCATGCCAGAGTCATAGAAGCATTTATTATCTCTTAAGTCAGTTAGTTTACTAGATGGCATGCCAGAGTCATAGAAGCATTTATTATCTCTTAAGTCAGTTAGTTTACTAGATGGCATGCCAGAGTCATAGAAGCATTTATTATCTCTTAAGTCAGTTAGTTTACTAGACGGCATGCCAGAGTCATAGAAGCATTTATTATCTCTTAAGTCAGTTAGTTTACTAGACGGCATGCCAGAGTCATAGAAGCATTTATTATCTCTTAAGTCAGTTAGTTTACTAGATGGCATGCCAGACTCATAGAAGCATTTATTATCTCTTAAGTCAGTTAGTTTACTAGATGGCATGCCAGACTCATAGAAGCATTTATTATCTCTTAAGTCAGTTAGTTTACTAGACGGCATGCCAGAGTCATAGAAGCATTTATTATCTCTTAAGTCAGTTAGTTTACTAGACGGCATGCCAGAGTCATAGAAGCATTTATTATCTCTTAAGTCAGTTAGTTTACTAGATGGCATGCCAGAGTCATAGAAGCATTTATTATCTCTTAAGTCAGTTAGTTTACTAGATGGCATGCCAGAGTCATAGAAGCATTTATTATCTCTTAAGTCAGTTAGTTTACTAGACGGCATGCCAGAGTCATAGAAGCATTTATTATCTCTTAAGTCAGTTAGTTTACTAGATGGCATGCCAGAGTCATAGAAGCATTTATTATCTCTTAAGTCAGTTAGTTTACTAGATGGCATGCCAGAGTCATAGAAGCATTTATTATCTCTTAAGTCAGTTAGTTTACTAGATGGCATGCCAGAGTCATAGAAGCATTTATTATCTCTTAAGTCAGTTAGTTTACTAGATGGCATGCCAGAGTCATAGAAGCATTTATTATCTCTTAAGTCAGTTAGTTTACTAGATGGCATGCCAGAGTCATAGAAGCATTTATTATCTCTTAAGTCAGTTAGTTTACTAGATGGCATGCCAGAGTCATAGAAGCATTTATTATCTCTTAAGTCAGTTAGTTTACTAGATGGCATGCCAGAGTCATAGAAGCATTTATTATCTCTTAAGTCAGTTAGTTTACTAGATGGCATGCCAGAGTCATAGAAGCATTTATTATCTCTTAAGTCAGTTAGTTTACTAGATGGCATGCCAGAGTCATAGAAGCATTTATTATCTCTTAAGTCAGTTAGTTTACTAGATGGCATGCCAGAGTCATAGAAGCATTTATTATCTCTTAAGTCAGTTAGTTTACTAGATGGCATGCCAGAGTCATAGAAGCATTTATTATCTCTTAAGTCAGTTAGTTTACTAGATGGCATGCCAGAGTCATAGAAGCATTTATTATCTCTTAAGTCAGTTAGTTTACTAGATGGCATGCCAGAGTCATAGAAGCATTTATTATCTCTTAAGTCAGTTAGTTTACTAGATGGCATGCCAGAGTCATAGAAGCATTTATTATCTCTTAAGTCAGTTAGTTTACTAGATGGCATGCCAGAGTCATAGAAGCATTTATTATCTCTTAAGTCAGTTAGTTTACTAGATGGCATGCCAGAGTCATAGAAGCATTTATTATCTCTTAAGTCAGTTAGTTTACTAGATGGCATGCCAGAGTCATAGAAGCATTTATTATCTCTTAAGTCAGTTAGTTTACTAGATGGCATGCCAGAGTCATAGAAGCATTTATTATCTCTTAAGTCAGTTAGTTTACTAGATGGCATGCCAGAGTCATAGAAGCATTTATTATCTCTTAAGTCAGTTAGTTTACTAGATGGCATGCCAGAGTCATAGAAGCATTTATTATCTCTTAAGTCAGTTAGTTTACTAGATGGCATGCCAGAGTCATAGAAGCATTTATTATCTCTTAAGTCAGTTAGTTTACTAGATGGCATGCCAGAGTCATAGAAGCATTTATTATCTCTTAAGTCAGTTAGTTTACTAGATGGCATGCCAGAGTCATAGAAGCATTTATTATCTCTTAAGTCAGTTAGTTTACTAGATGGCATGCCAGAGTCATAGAAGCATTTATTATCTCTTAAGTCAGTTAGTTTACTAGATGGCATGCCAGAGTCATAGAAGCATTTATTATCTCTTAAGTCAGTTAGTTTACTAGATGGCATGCCAGAGTCATAGAAGCATTTATTATCTCTTAAGTCAGTTAGTTTACTAGATGGCATGCCAGAGTCATAGAAGCATTTATTATCTCTTAAGTCAGTTAGTTTACTAGATGGCATGCCAGAGTCATAGAAGCATTTATTATCTCTTAAGTCAGTTAGTTTACTAGATGGCATGCCAGAGTCATAGAAGCATTTATTATCTCTTAAGTCAGTTAGTTTACTAGATGGCATGCCAGAGTCATAGAAGCATTTATTATCTCTTAAGTCAGTTAGTTTACTAGATGGCATGCCAGACTCATAGAAGCATTTATTATCTCTTAAGTCAGTTAGTTTACTAGATGGCATGCCAGAGTCATAGAAGCATTTATTATCTCTTAAGTCAGTTAGTTTACTAGATGGCATGCCAGAGTCATAGAAGCATTTATTATCTCTTAAGTCAGTTAGTTTACTAGATGGCATGCCAGAGTCATAGAAGCATTTATTATCTCTTAAGTCAGTTAGTTTACTAGATGGCATGCCAGAGTCATAGAAGCATTTATTATCTCTTAAGTCAGTTAGTTTACTAGATGGCATGCCAGAGTCATAGAAGCATTTATTATCTCTTAAGTCAGTTAGTTTACTAGATGGCATGCCAGAGTCATAGAAGCATTTATTATCTCTTAAGTCAGTTAGTTTACTAGATGGCATGCCAGAGTCATAGAAGCATTTATTATCTCTTAAGTCAGTTAGTTTACTAGATGGCATGCCAGAGTCATAGAAGCATTTATTATCTCTTAAGTCAGTTAGTTTACTAGATGGCATGCCAGAGTCATAGAAGCATTTATTATCTCTTAAGTCAGTTAGTTTACTAGATGGCATGCCAGAGTCATAGAAGCATTTATTATCTCTTAAGTCAGTTAGTTTACTAGATGGCATGCCAGAGTCATAGAAGCATTTATTATCTCTTAAGTCAGTTAGTTTACTAGATGGCATGCCAGAGTCATAGAAGCATTTATTATCTCTTAAGTCAGTTAGTTTACTAGATGGCATGCCAGAGTCATAGAAGCATTTATTATCTCTTAAGTCAGTTAGTTTACTAGATGGCATGCCAGAGTCATAGAAGCATTTATTATCTCTTAAGTCAGTTAGTTTACTAGATGGCATGCCAGAGTCATAGAAGCATTTATTATCTCTTAAGTCAGTTAGTTTACTAGATGGCATGCCAGAGTCATAGAAGCATTTATTATCTCTTAAGTCAGTTAGTTTACTAGATGGCATGCCAGAGTCATAGAAGCATTTATTATCTCTTAAGTCAGTTAGTTTACTAGATGGCATGCCAGAGTCATAGAAGCATTTATTATCTCTTAAGTCAGTTAGTTTACTAGATGGCATGCCAGAGTCATAGAAGCATTTATTATCTCTTAAGTCAGTTAGTTTACTAGATGGCATGCCAGAGTCATAGAAGCATTTATTATCTCTTAAGTCAGTTAGTTTACTAGATGGCATGCCAGAGTCATAGAAGCATTTATTATCTCTTAAGTCAGTTAGTTTACTAGATGGCATGCCAGAGTCATAGAAGCATTTATTATCTCTTAAGTCAGTTAGTTTACTAGATGGCATGCCAGAGTCATAGAAGCATTTATTATCTCTTAAGTCAGTTAGTTTACTAGATGGCATGCCAGAGTCATAGAAGCATTTATTATCTCTTAAGTCAGTTAGTTTACTAGATGGCATGCCAGAGTCATAGAAGCATTTATTATCTCTTAAGTCAGTTAGTTTACTAGATGGCATGCCAGAGTCATAGAAGCATTTATTATCTCTTAAGTCAGTTAGTTTACTAGATGGCATGCCAGAGTCATAGAAGCATTTATTATCTCTTAAGTCAGTTAGTTTACTAGATGGCATGCCAGAGTCATAGAAGCATTTATTATCTCTTAAGTCAGTTAGTTTACTAGATGGCATGCCAGAGTCATAGAAGCATTTATTATCTCTTAAGTCAGTTAGTTTACTAGATGGCATGCCAGAGTCATAGAAGCATTTATTATCTCTTAAGTCAGTTAGTTTACTAGATGGCATGCCAGAGTCATAGAAGCATTTATTATCTCTTAAGTCAGTTAGTTTACTAGATGGCATGCCAGAGTCATAGAAGCATTTATTATCTCTTAAGTCAGTTAGTTTACTAGATGGCATGCCAGAGTCATAGAAGCATTTATTATCTCTTAAGTCAGTTAGTTTACTAGATGGCATGCCAGAGTCATAGAAGCATTTATTATCTCTTAAGTCAGTTAGTTTACTAGATGGCATGCCAGAGTCATAGAAGCATTTATTATCTCTTAAGTCAGTTAGTTTACTAGATGGCATGCCAGAGTCATAGAAGCATTTATTATCTCTTAAGTCAGTTAGTTTACTAGATGGCATGCCAGAGTCATAGAAGCATTTATTATCTCTTAAGTCAGTTAGTTTACTAGATGGCATGCCAGAGTCATAGAAGCATTTATTATCTCTTAAGTCAGTTAGTTTACTAGATGGCATGCCAGAGTCATAGAAGCATTTATTATCTCTTAAGTCAGTTAGTTTACTAGATGGCATGCCAGAGTCATAGAAGCATTTATTATCTCTTAAGTCAGTTAGTTTACTAGATGGCATGCCAGAGTCATAGAAGCATTTATTATCTCTTAAGTCAGTTAGTTTACTAGATGGCATGCCAGAGTCATAGAAGCATTTATTATCTCTTAAGTCAGTTAGTTTACTAGATGGCATGCCAGAGTCATAGAAGCATTTATTATCTCTTAAGTCAGTTAGTTTACTAGATGGCATGCCAGAGTCATAGAAGCATTTATTATCTCTTAAGTCAGTTAGTTTACTAGATGGCATGCCAGAGTCATAGAAGCATTTATTATCTCTTAAGTCAGTTAGTTTACTAGATGGCATGCCAGAGTCATAGAAGCATTTATTATCTCTTAAGTCAGTTAGTTTACTAGATGGCATGCCAGAGTCATAGAAGCATTTATTATCTCTTAAGTCAGTTAGTTTACTAGATGGCATGCCAGAGTCATAGAAGCATTTATTATCTCTTAAGTCAGTTAGTTTACTAGATGGCATGCCAGAGTCATAGAAGCATTTATTATCTCTTAAGTCAGTTAGTTTACTAGATGGCATGCCAGAGTCATAGAAGCATTTATTATCTCTTAAGTCAGTTAGTTTACTAGATGGCATGCCAGAGTCATAGAAGCATTTATTATCTCTTAAGTCAGTTAGTTTACTAGATGGCATGCCAGAGTCATAGAAGCATTTATTATCTCTTAAGTCAGTTAGTTTACTAGATGGCATGCCAGAGTCATAGAAGCATTTATTATCTCTTAAGTCAGTTAGTTTACTAGATGGCATGCCAGAGTCATAGAAGCATTTATTATCTCTTAAGTCAGTTAGTTTACTAGATGGCATGCCAGAGTCATAGAAGCATTTATTATCTCTTAAGTCAGTTAGTTTACTAGATGGCATGCCAGAGTCATAGAAGCATTTATTATCTCTTAAGTCAGTTAGTTTACTAGATGGCATGCCAGAGTCATAGAAGCATTTATTATCTCTTAAGTCAGTTAGTTTACTAGATGGCATGCCAGAGTCATAGAAGCATTTATTATCTCTTAAGTCAGTTAGTTTACTAGATGGCATGCCAGAGTCATAGAAGCATTTATTATCTCTTAAGTCAGTTAGTTTACTAGATGGCATGCCAGAGTCATAGAAGCATTTATTATCTCTTAAGTCAGTTAGTTTACTAGATGGCATGCCAGAGTCATAGAAGCATTTATTATCTCTTAAGTCAGTTAGTTTACTAGATGGCATGCCAGAGTCATAGAAGCATTTATTATCTCTTAAGTCAGTTAGTTTACTAGATGGCATGCCAGAGTCATAGAAGCATTTATTATCTCTTAAGTCAGTTAGTTTACTAGATGGCATGCCAGAGTCATAGAAGCATTTATTATCTCTTAAGTCAGTTAGTTTACTAGATGGCATGCCAGAGTCATAGAAGCATTTATTATCTCTTAAGTCAGTTAGTTTACTAGATGGCATGCCAGAGTCATAGAAGCATTTATTATCTCTTAAGTCAGTTAGTTTACTAGATGGCATGCCAGAGTCATAGAAGCATTTATTATCTCTTAAGTCAGTTAGTTTACTAGATGGCATGCCAGAGTCATAGAAGCATTTATTATCTCTTAAGTCAGTTAGTTTACTAGATGGCATGCCAGAGTCATAGAAGCATTTATTATCTCTTAAGTCAGTTAGTTTACTAGATGGCATGCCAGAGTCATAGAAGCATTTATTATCTCTTAAGTCAGTTAGTTTACTAGATGGCATGCCAGAGTCATAGAAGCATTTATTATCTCTTAAGTCAGTTAGTTTACTAGATGGCATGCCAGAGTCATAGAAGCATTTATTATCTCTTAAGTCAGTTAGTTTACTAGATGGCATGCCAGAGTCATAGAAGCATTTATTATCTCTTAAGTCAGTTAGTTTACTAGATGGCATGCCAGAGTCATAGAAGCATTTATTATCTCTTAAGTCAGTTAGTTTACTAGATGGCATGCCAGAGTCATAGAAGCATTTATTATCTCTTAAGTCAGTTAGTTTACTAGATGGCATGCCAGAGTCATAGAAGCATTTATTATCTCTTAAGTCAGTTAGTTTACTAGATGGCATGCCAGAGTCATAGAAGCATTTATTATCTCTTAAGTCAGTTAGTTTACTAGATGGCATGCCAGAGTCATAGAAGCATTTATTATCTCTTAAGTCAGTTAGTTTACTAGATGGCATGCCAGAGTCATAGAAGCATTTATTATCTCTTAAGTCAGTTAGTTTACTAGATGGCATGCCAGAGTCATAGAAGCATTTATTATCTCTTAAGTCAGTTAGTTTACTAGATGGCATGCCAGAGTCATAGAAGCATTTATTATCTCTTAAGTCAGTTAGTTTACTAGATGGCATGCCAGAGTCATAGAAGCATTTATTATCTCTTAAGTCAGTTAGTTTACTAGATGGCATGCCAGAGTCATAGAAGCATTTATTATCTCTTAAGTCAGTTAGTTTACTAGATGGCATGCCAGAGTCATAGAAGCATTTATTATCTCTTAAGTCAGTTAGTTTACTAGATGGCATGCCAGAGTCATAGAAGCATTTATTATCTCTTAAGTCAGTTAGTTTACTAGATGGCATGCCAGAGTCATAGAAGCATTTATTATCTCTTAAGTCAGTTAGTTTACTAGATGGCATGCCAGAGTCATAGAAGCATTTATTATCTCTTAAGTCAGTTAGTTTACTAGATGGCATGCCAGAGTCATAGAAGCATTTATTATCTCTTAAGTCAGTTAGTTTACTAGATGGCATGCCAGAGTCATAGAAGCATTTATTATCTCTTAAGTCAGTTAGTTTACTAGATGGCATGCCAGAGTCATAGAAGCATTTATTATCTCTTAAGTCAGTTAGTTTACTAGATGGCATGCCAGAGTCATAGAAGCATTTATTATCTCTTAAGTCAGTTAGTTTACTAGATGGCATGCCAGAGTCATAGAAGCATTTATTATCTCTTAAGTCAGTTAGTTTACTAGATGGCATGCCAGAGTCATAGAAGCATTTATTATCTCTTAAGTCAGTTAGTTTACTAGATGGCATGCCAGAGTCATAGAAGCATTTATTATCTCTTAAGTCAGTTAGTTTACTAGATGGCATGCCAGAGTCATAGAAGCATTTATTATCTCTTAAGTCAGTTAGTTTACTAGATGGCATGCCAGAGTCATAGAAGCATTTATTATCTCTTAAGTCAGTTAGTTTACTAGATGGCATGCCAGAGTCATAGAAGCATTTATTATCTCTTAAGTCAGTTAGTTTACTAGATGGCATGCCAGAGTCATAGAAGCATTTATTATCTCTTAAGTCAGTTAGTTTACTAGATGGCATGCCAGAGTCATAGAAGCATTTATTATCTCTTAAGTCAGTTAGTTTACTAGATGGCATGCCAGAGTCATAGAAGCATTTATTATCTCTTAAGTCAGTTAGTTTACTAGATGGCATGCCAGAGTCATAGAAGCATTTATTATCTCTTAAGTCAGTTAGTTTACTAGATGGCATGCCAGAGTCATAGAAGCATTTATTATCTCTTAAGTCAGTTAGTTTACTAGATGGCATGCCAGAGTCATAGAAGCATTTATTATCTCTTAAGTCAGTTAGTTTACTAGATGGCATGCCAGAGTCATAGAAGCATTTATTATCTCTTAAGTCAGTTAGTTTACTAGATGGCATGCCAGAGTCATAGAAGCATTTATTATCTCTTAAGTCAGTTAGTTTACTAGATGGCATGCCAGAGTCATAGAAGCATTTATTATCTCTTAAGTCAGTTAGTTTACTAGATGGCATGCCAGAGTCATAGAAGCATTTATTATCTCTTAAGTCAGTTAGTTTACTAGATGGCATGCCAGAGTCATAGAAGCATTTATTATCTCTTAAGTCAGTTAGTTTACTAGATGGCATGCCAGAGTCATAGAAGCATTTATTATCTCTTAAGTCAGTTAGTTTACTAGATGGCATGCCAGAGTCATAGAAGCATTTATTATCTCTTAAGTCAGTTAGTTTACTAGATGGCATGCCAGAGTCATAGAAGCATTTATTATCTCTTAAGTCAGTTAGTTTACTAGATGGCATGCCAGAGTCATAGAAGCATTTATTATCTCTTAAGTCAGTTAGTTTACTAGATGGCATGCCAGAGTCATAGAAGCATTTATTATCTCTTAAGTCAGTTAGTTTACTAGATGGCATGCCAGAGTCATAGAAGCATTTATTATCTCTTAAGTCAGTTAGTTTACTAGATGGCATGCCAGAGTCATAGAAGCATTTATTATCTCTTAAGTCAGTTAGTTTACTAGATGGCATGCCAGAGTCATAGAAGCATTTATTATCTCTTAAGTCAGTTAGTTTACTAGATGGCATGCCAGAGTCATAGAAGCATTTATTATCTCTTAAGTCAGTTAGTTTACTAGATGGCATGCCAGAGTCATAGAAGCATTTATTATCTCTTAAGTCAGTTAGTTTACTAGATGGCATGCCAGAGTCATAGAAGCATTTATTATCTCTTAAGTCAGTTAGTTTACTAGATGGCATGCCAGAGTCATAGAAGCATTTATTATCTCTTAAGTCAGTTAGTTTACTAGATGGCATGCCAGAGTCATAGAAGCATTTATTATCTCTTAAGTCAGTTAGTTTACTAGATGGCATGCCAGAGTCATAGAAGCATTTATTATCTCTTAAGTCAGTTAGTTTACTAGATGGCATGCCAGAGTCATAGAAGCATTTATTATCTCTTAAGTCAGTTAGTTTACTAGATGGCATGCCAGAGTCATAGAAGCATTTATTATCTCTTAAGTCAGTTAGTTTACTAGATGGCATGCCAGAGTCATAGAAGCATTTATTATCTCTTAAGTCAGTTAGTTTACTAGATGGCATGCCAGAGTCATAGAAGCATTTATTATCTCTTAAGTCAGTTAGTTTACTAGATGGCATGCCAGAGTCATAGAAGCATTTATTATCTCTTAAGTCAGTTAGTTTACTAGATGGCATGCCAGAGTCATAGAAGCATTTATTATCTCTTAAGTCAGTTAGTTTACTAGATGGCATGCCAGAGTCATAGAAGCATTTATTATCTCTTAAGTCAGTTAGTTTACTAGATGGCATGCCAGAGTCATAGAAGCATTTATTATCTCTTAAGTCAGTTAGTTTACTAGATGGCATGCCAGAGTCATAGAAGCATTTATTATCTCTTAAGTCAGTTAGTTTACTAGATGGCATGCCAGAGTCATAGAAGCATTTATTATCTCTTAAGTCAGTTAGTTTACTAGATGGCATGCCAGAGTCATAGAAGCATTTATTATCTCTTAAGTCAGTTAGTTTACTAGATGGCATGCCAGAGTCATAGAAGCATTTATTATCTCTTAAGTCAGTTAGTTTACTAGATGGCATGCCAGAGTCATAGAAGCATTTATTATCTCTTAAGTCAGTTAGTTTACTAGATGGCATGCCAGAGTCATAGAAGCATTTATTATCTCTTAAGTCAGTTAGTTTACTAGATGGCATGCCAGAGTCATAGAAGCATTTATTATCTCTTAAGTCAGTTAGTTTACTAGATGGCATGCCAGAGTCATAGAAGCATTTATTATCTCTTAAGTCAGTTAGTTTACTAGATGGCATGCCAGAGTCATAGAAGCATTTATTATCTCTTAAGTCAGTTAGTTTACTAGATGGCATGCCAGAGTCATAGAAGCATTTATTATCTCTTAAGTCAGTTAGTTTACTAGATGGCATGCCAGAGTCATAGAAGCATTTATTATCTCTTAAGTCAGTTAGTTTACTAGATGGCATGCCAGAGTCATAGAAGCATTTATTATCTCTTAAGTCAGTTAGTTTACTAGATGGCATGCCAGAGTCATAGAAGCATTTATTATCTCTTAAGTCAGTTAGTTTACTAGATGGCATGCCAGAGTCATAGAAGCATTTATTATCTCTTAAGTCAGTTAGTTTACTAGATGGCATGCCAGAGTCATAGAAGCATTTATTATCTCTTAAGTCAGTTAGTTTACTAGATGGCATGCCAGAGTCATAGAAGCATTTATTATCTCTTAAGTCAGTTAGTTTACTAGATGGCATGCCAGAGTCATAGAAGCATTTATTATCTCTTAAGTCAGTTAGTTTACTAGATGGCATGCCAGAGTCATAGAAGCATTTATTATCTCTTAAGTCAGTTAGTTTACTAGATGGCATGCCAGAGTCATAGAAGCATTTATTATCTCTTAAGTCAGTTAGTTTACTAGATGGCATGCCAGAGTCATAGAAGCATTTATTATCTCTTAAGTCAGTTAGTTTACTAGATGGCATGCCAGAGTCATAGAAGCATTTATTATCTCTTAAGTCAGTTAGTTTACTAGATGGCATGCCAGAGTCATAGAAGCATTTATTATCTCTTAAGTCAGTTAGTTTACTAGATGGCATGCCAGAGTCATAGAAGCATTTATTATCTCTTAAGTCAGTTAGTTTACTAGATGGCATGCCAGAGTCATAGAAGCATTTATTATCTCTTAAGTCAGTTAGTTTACTAGATGGCATGCCAGAGTCATAGAAGCATTTATTATCTCTTAAGTCAGTTAGTTTACTAGATGGCATGCCAGAGTCATAGAAGCATTTATTATCTCTTAAGTCAGTTAGTTTACTAGATGGCATGCCAGAGTCATAGAAGCATTTATTATCTCTTAAGTCAGTTAGTTTACTAGATGGCATGCCAGAGTCATAGAAGCATTTATTATCTCTTAAGTCAGTTAGTTTACTAGATGGCATGCCAGAGTCATAGAAGCATTTATTATCTCTTAAGTCAGTTAGTTTACTAGATGGCATGCCAGAGTCATAGAAGCATTTATTATCTCTTAAGTCAGTTAGTTTACTAGATGGCATGCCAGAGTCATAGAAGCATTTATTATCTCTTAAGTCAGTTAGTTTACTAGATGGCATGCCAGAGTCATAGAAGCATTTATTATCTCTTAAGTCAGTTAGTTTACTAGATGGCATGCCAGAGTCATAGAAGCATTTATTATCTCTTAAGTCAGTTAGTTTACTAGATGGCATGCCAGAGTCATAGAAGCATTTATTATCTCTTAAGTCAGTTAGTTTACTAGATGGCATGCCAGAGTCATAGAAGCATTTATTATCTCTTAAGTCAGTTAGTTTACTAGATGGCATGCCAGAGTCATAGAAGCATTTATTATCTCTTAAGTCAGTTAGTTTACTAGATGGCATGCCAGAGTCATAGAAGCATTTATTATCTCTTAAGTCAGTTAGTTTACTAGATGGCATGCCAGAGTCATAGAAGCATTTATTATCTCTTAAGTCAGTTAGTTTACTAGATGGCATGCCAGAGTCATAGAAGCATTTATTATCTCTTAAGTCAGTTAGTTTACTAGATGGCATGCCAGAGTCATAGAAGCATTTATTATCTCTTAAGTCAGTTAGTTTACTAGATGGCATGCCAGAGTCATAGAAGCATTTATTATCTCTTAAGTCAGTTAGTTTACTAGATGGCATGCCAGAGTCATAGAAGCATTTATTATCTCTTAAGTCAGTTAGTTTACTAGATGGCATGCCAGAGTCATAGAAGCATTTATTATCTCTTAAGTCAGTTAGTTTACTAGATGGCATGCCAGAGTCATAGAAGCATTTATTATCTCTTAAGTCAGTTAGTTTACTAGATGGCATGCCAGAGTCATAGAAGCATTTATTATCTCTTAAGTCAGTTAGTTTACTAGATGGCATGCCAGAGTCATAGAAGCATTTATTATCTCTTAAGTCAGTTAGTTTACTAGATGGCATGCCAGAGTCATAGAAGCATTTATTATCTCTTAAGTCAGTTAGTTTACTAGATGGCATGCCAGAGTCATAGAAGCATTTATTATCTCTTAAGTCAGTTAGTTTACTAGATGGCATGCCAGAGTCATAGAAGCATTTATTATCTCTTAAGTCAGTTAGTTTACTAGATGGCATGCCAGAGTCATAGAAGCATTTATTATCTCTTAAGTCAGTTAGTTTACTAGATGGCATGCCAGAGTCATAGAAGCATTTATTATCTCTTAAGTCAGTTAGTTTACTAGATGGCATGCCAGAGTCATAGAAGCATTTATTATCTCTTAAGTCAGTTAGTTTACTAGATGGCATGCCAGAGTCATAGAAGCATTTATTATCTCTTAAGTCAGTTAGTTTACTAGATGGCATGCCAGAGTCATAGAAGCATTTATTATCTCTTAAGTCAGTTAGTTTACTAGATGGCATGCCAGAGTCATAGAAGCATTTATTATCTCTTAAGTCAGTTAGTTTACTAGATGGCATGCCAGAGTCATAGAAGCATTTATTATCTCTTAAGTCAGTTAGTTTACTAGATGGCATGCCAGAGTCATAGAAGCATTTATTATCTCTTAAGTCAGTTAGTTTACTAGATGGCATGCCAGAGTCATAGAAGCATTTATTATCTCTTAAGTCAGTTAGTTTACTAGATGGCATGCCAGAGTCATAGAAGCATTTATTATCTCTTAAGTCAGTTAGTTTACTAGATGGCATGCCAGAGTCATAGAAGCATTTATTATCTCTTAAGTCAGTTAGTTTACTAGATGGCATGCCAGAGTCATAGAAGCATTTATTATCTCTTAAGTCAGTTAGTTTACTAGATGGCATGCCAGAGTCATAGAAGCATTTATTATCTCTTAAGTCAGTTAGTTTACTAGATGGCATGCCAGAGTCATAGAAGCATTTATTATCTCTTAAGTCAGTTAGTTTACTAGATGGCATGCCAGAGTCATAGAAGCATTTATTATCTCTTAAGTCAGTTAGTTTACTAGATGGCATGCCAGAGTCATAGAAGCATTTATTATCTCTTAAGTCAGTTAGTTTACTAGATGGCATGCCAGAGTCATAGAAGCATTTATTATCTCTTAAGTCAGTTAGTTTACTAGATGGCATGCCAGAGTCATAGAAGCATTTATTATCTCTTAAGTCAGTTAGTTTACTAGATGGCATGCCAGAGTCATAGAAGCATTTATTATCTCTTAAGTCAGTTAGTTTACTAGATGGCATGCCAGAGTCATAGAAGCATTTATTATCTCTTAAGTCAGTTAGTTTACTAGATGGCATGCCAGAGTCATAGAAGCATTTATTATCTCTTAAGTCAGTTAGTTTACTAGATGGCATGCCAGAGTCATAGAAGCATTTATTATCTCTTAAGTCAGTTAGTTTACTAGATGGCATGCCAGAGTCATAGAAGCATTTATTATCTCTTAAGTCAGTTAGTTTACTAGATGGCATGCCAGAGTCATAGAAGCATTTATTATCTCTTAAGTCAGTTAGTTTACTAGATGGCATGCCAGAGTCATAGAAGCATTTATTATCTCTTAAGTCAGTTAGTTTACTAGATGGCATGCCAGAGTCATAGAAGCATTTATTATCTCTTAAGTCAGTTAGTTTACTAGATGGCATGCCAGAGTCATAGAAGCATTTATTATCTCTTAAGTCAGTTAGTTTACTAGATGGCATGCCAGAGTCATAGAAGCATTTATTATCTCTTAAGTCAGTTAGTTTACTAGATGGCATGCCAGAGTCATAGAAGCATTTATTATCTCTTAAGTCAGTTAGTTTACTAGATGGCATGCCAGAGTCATAGAAGCATTTATTATCTCTTAAGTCAGTTAGTTTACTAGATGGCATGCCAGAGTCATAGAAGCATTTATTATCTCTTAAGTCAGTTAGTTTACTAGATGGCATGCCAGAGTCATAGAAGCATTTATTATCTCTTAAGTCAGTTAGTTTACTAGATGGCATGCCAGAGTCATAGAAGCATTTATTATCTCTTAAGTCAGTTAGTTTACTAGATGGCATGCCAGAGTCATAGAAGCATTTATTATCTCTTAAGTCAGTTAGTTTACTAGATGGCATGCCAGAGTCATAGAAGCATTTATTATCTCTTAAGTCAGTTAGTTTACTAGATGGCATGCCAGAGTCATAGAAGCATTTATTATCTCTTAAGTCAGTTAGTTTACTAGATGGCATGCCAGAGTCATAGAAGCATTTATTATCTCTTAAGTCAGTTAGTTTACTAGATGGCATGCCAGAGTCATAGAAGCATTTATTATCTCTTAAGTCAGTTAGTTTACTAGATGGCATGCCAGAGTCATAGAAGCATTTATTATCTCTTAAGTCAGTTAGTTTACTAGATGGCATGCCAGAGTCATAGAAGCATTTATTATCTCTTAAGTCAGTTAGTTTACTAGATGGCATGCCAGAGTCATAGAAGCATTTATTATCTCTTAAGTCAGTTAGTTTACTAGATGGCATGCCAGAGTCATAGAAGCATTTATTATCTCTTAAGTCAGTTAGTTTACTAGATGGCATGCCAGAGTCATAGAAGCATTTATTATCTCTTAAGTCAGTTAGTTTACTAGATGGCATGCCAGAGTCATAGAAGCATTTATTATCTCTTAAGTCAGTTAGTTTACTAGATGGCATGCCAGAGTCATAGAAGCATTTATTATCTCTTAAGTCAGTTAGTTTACTAGATGGCATGCCAGAGTCATAGAAGCATTTATTATCTCTTAAGTCAGTTAGTTTACTAGATGGCATGCCAGAGTCATAGAAGCATTTATTATCTCTTAAGTCAGTTAGTTTACTAGATGGCATGCCAGAGTCATAGAAGCATTTATTATCTCTTAAGTCAGTTAGTTTACTAGATGGCATGCCAGAGTCATAGAAGCATTTATTATCTCTTAAGTCAGTTAGTTTACTAGATGGCATGCCAGAGTCATAGAAGCATTTATTATCTCTTAAGTCAGTTAGTTTACTAGATGGCATGCCAGAGTCATAGAAGCATTTATTATCTCTTAAGTCAGTTAGTTTACTAGATGGCATGCCAGAGTCATAGAAGCATTTATTATCTCTTAAGTCAGTTAGTTTACTAGATGGCATGCCAGAGTCATAGAAGCATTTATTATCTCTTAAGTCAGTTAGTTTACTAGATGGCATGCCAGAGTCATAGAAGCATTTATTATCTCTTAAGTCAGTTAGTTTACTAGATGGCATGCCAGAGTCATAGAAGCATTTATTATCTCTTAAGTCAGTTAGTTTACTAGATGGCATGCCAGAGTCATAGAAGCATTTATTATCTCTTAAGTCAGTTAGTTTACTAGATGGCATGCCAGAGTCATAGAAGCATTTATTATCTCTTAAGTCAGTTAGTTTACTAGATGGCATGCCAGAGTCATAGAAGCATTTATTATCTCTTAAGTCAGTTAGTTTACTAGATGGCATGCCAGAGTCATAGAAGCATTTATTATCTCTTAAGTCAGTTAGTTTACTAGATGGCATGCCAGAGTCATAGAAGCATTTATTATCTCTTAAGTCAGTTAGTTTACTAGATGGCATGCCAGAGTCATAGAAGCATTTATTATCTCTTAAGTCAGTTAGTTTACTAGATGGCATGCCAGAGTCGTAGAAGCATTTATTATCTCTTAAGTCAGTTAGTTTACTAGATGGCATGCCAGAGTCATAGAAGCATTTATTATCTCTTAAGTCAGTTAGTTTACTAGATGGCATGCCAGAGTCATAGAAGCATTTATTATCTCTTAAGTCAGTTAGTTTACTAGATGGCATGCCAGAGTCATAGAAGCATTTATTATCTCTTAAGTCAGTTAGTTTACTAGATGGCATGCCAGAGTCATAGAAGCATTTATTATCTCTTAAGTCAGTTAGTTTACTAGATGGCATGCCAGAGTCATAGAAGCATTTATTATCTCTTAAGTCAGTTAGTTTACTAGATGGCATGCCAGAGTCATAGAAGCATTTATTATCTCTTAAGTCAGTTAGTTTACTAGATGGCATGCCAGAGTCATAGAAGCATTTATTATCTCTTAAGTCAGTTAGTTTACTAGATGGCATGCCAGAGTCATAGAAGCATTTATTATCTCTTAAG
This sequence comes from Coregonus clupeaformis, assembly GCF_020615455.1. Taxonomy (NCBI): domain Eukaryota; kingdom Metazoa; phylum Chordata; class Actinopteri; order Salmoniformes; family Salmonidae; genus Coregonus; species Coregonus clupeaformis. The sequence continues at coordinate 64,964 of NW_025534048.1, forward strand.
TCAGTTAGTTTACTAGATGGCATGCCAGAGTCATAGAAGCATTTATTATCTCTTAAGTCAGTTAGTTTACTAGATGGCATGCCAGAGTCATAGAAGCATTTATTATCTCTTAAGTCAGTTAGTTTACTAGATGGCATGCCAGAGTCATAGAAGCATTTATTATCTCTTAAGTCAGTTAGTTTACTAGATGGCATGCCAGAGTCATAGAAGCATTTATTATCTCTTAAGTCAGTTAGTTTACTAGATGGCATGCCAGAGTCATAGAAGCATTTATTATCTCTTAAGTCAGTTAGTTTACTAGATGGCATGCCAGAGTCATAGAAGCATTTATTATCTCTTAAGTCAGTTAGTTTACTAGATGGCATGCCAGAGTCATAGAAGCATTTATTATCTCTTAAGTCAGTTAGTTTACTAGATGGCATGCCAGAGTCATAGAAGCATTTATTATCTCTTAAGTCAGTTAGTTTACTAGATGGCATGCCAGAGTCATAGAAGCATTTATTATCTCTTAAGTCAGTTAGTTTACTAGATGGCATGCCAGAGTCATAGAAGCATTTATTATCTCTTAAGTCAGTTAGTTTACTAGATGGCATGCCAGAGTCATAGAAGCATTTATTATCTCTTAAGTCAGTTAGTTTACTAGATGGCATGCCAGAGTCATAGAAGCATTTATTATCTCTTAAGTCAGTTAGTTTACTAGATGGCATGCCAGAGTCATAGAAGCATTTATTATCTCTTAAGTCAGTTAGTTTACTAGATGGCATGCCAGAGTCATAGAAGCATTTATTATCTCTTAAGTCAGTTAGTTTACTAGATGGCATGCCAGAGTCATAGAAGCATTTATTATCTCTTAAGTCAGTTAGTTTACTAGATGGCATGCCAGAGTCATAGAAGCATTTATTATCTCTTAAGTCAGTTAGTTTACTAGATGGCATGCCAGAGTCATAGAAGCATTTATTATCTCTTAAGTCAGTTAGTTTACTAGATGGCATGCCAGAGTCATAGAAGCATTTATTATCTCTTAAGTCAGTTAGTTTACTAGATGGCATGCCAGAGTCATAGAAGCATTTATTATCTCTTAAGTCAGTTAGTTTACTAGATGGCATGCCAGAGTCATAGAAGCATTTATTATCTCTTAAGTCAGTTAGTTTACTAGATGGCATGCCAGAGTCATAGAAGCATTTATTATCTCTTAAGTCAGTTAGTTTACTAGATGGCATGCCAGAGTCATAGAAGCATTTATTATCTCTTAAGTCAGTTAGTTTACTAGATGGCATGCCAGAGTCATAGAAGCATTTATTATCTCTTAAGTCAGTTAGTTTACTAGATGGCATGCCAGAGTCATAGAAGCATTTATTATCTCTTAAGTCAGTTAGTTTACTAGATGGCATGCCAGAGTCATAGAAGCATTTATTATCTCTTAAGTCAGTTAGTTTACTAGATGGCATGCCAGAGTCATAGAAGCATTTATTATCTCTTAAGTCAGTTAGTTTACTAGATGGCATGCCAGAGTCATAGAAGCATTTATTATCTCTTAAGTCAGTTAGTTTACTAGATGGCATGCCAGAGTCATAGAAGCATTTATTATCTCTTAAGTCAGTTAGTTTACTAGATGGCATGCCAGAGTCATAGAAGCATTTATTATCTCTTAAGTCAGTTAGTTTACTAGATGGCATGCCAGAGTCATAGAAGCATTTATTATCTCTTAAGTCAGTTAGTTTACTAGATGGCATGCCAGAGTCATAGAAGCATTTATTATCTCTTAAGTCAGTTAGTTTACTAGATGGCATGCCAGAGTCATAGAAGCATTTATTATCTCTTAAGTCAGTTAGTTTACTAGATGGCATGCCAGAGTCATAGAAGCATTTATTATCTCTTAAGTCAGTTAGTTTACTAGATGGCATGCCAGAGTCATAGAAGCATTTATTATCTCTTAAGTCAGTTAGTTTACTAGATGGCATGCCAGAGTCATAGAAGCATTTATTATCTCTTAAGTCAGTTAGTTTACTAGATGGCATGCCAGAGTCATAGAAGCATTTATTATCTCTTAAGTCAGTTAGTTTACTAGATGGCATGCCAGAGTCATAGAAGCATTTATTATCTCTTAAGTCAGTTAGTTTACTAGATGGCATGCCAGAGTCATAGAAGCATTTATTATCTCTTAAGTCAGTTAGTTTACTAGATGGCATGCCAGAGTCATAGAAGCATTTATTATCTCTTAAGTCAGTTAGTTTACTAGATGGCATGCCAGAGTCATAGAAGCATTTATTATCTCTTAAGTCAGTTAGTTTACTAGATGGCATGCCAGAGTCATAGAAGCATTTATTATCTCTTAAGTCAGTTAGTTTACTAGATGGCATGCCAGAGTCATAGAAGCATTTATTATCTCTTAAGTCAGTTAGTTTACTAGATGGCATGCCAGAGTCATAGAAGCATTTATTATCTCTTAAGTCAGTTAGTTTACTAGATGGCATGCCAGAGTCATAGAAGCATTTATTATCTCTTAAGTCAGTTAGTTTACTAGATGGCATGCCAGAGTCATAGAAGCATTTATTATCTCTTAAGTCAGTTAGTTTACTAGATGGCATGCCAGAGTCATAGAAGCATTTATTATCTCTTAAGTCAGTTAGTTTACTAGATGGCATGCCAGAGTCATAGAAGCATTTATTATCTCTTAAGTCAGTTAGTTTACTAGATGGCATGCCAGAGTCATAGAAGCATTTATTATCTCTTAAGTCAGTTAGTTTACTAGATGGCATGCCAGAGTCATAGAAGCATTTATTATCTCTTAAGTCAGTTAGTTTACTAGATGGCATGCCAGAGTCATAGAAGCATTTATTATCTCTTAAGTCAGTTAGTTTACTAGATGGCATGCCAGAGTCATAGAAGCATTTATTATCTCTTAAGTCAGTTAGTTTACTAGATGGCATGCCAGAGTCATAGAAGCATTTATTATCTCTTAAGTCAGTTAGTTTACTAGATGGCATGCCAGAGTCATAGAAGCATTTATTATCTCTTAAGTCAGTTAGTTTACTAGATGGCATGCCAGAGTCATAGAAGCATTTATTATCTCTTAAGTCAGTTAGTTTACTAGATGGCATGCCAGAGTCATAGAAGCATTTATTATCTCTTAAGTCAGTTAGTTTACTAGATGGCATGCCAGAGTCATAGAAGCATTTATTATCTCTTAAGTCAGTTAGTTTACTAGATGGCATGCCAGAGTCATAGAAGCATTTATTATCTCTTAAGTCAGTTAGTTTACTAGATGGCATGCCAGAGTCATAGAAGCATTTATTATCTCTTAAGTCAGTTAGTTTACTAGATGGCATGCCAGAGTCATAGAAGCATTTATTATCTCTTAAGTCAGTTAGTTTACTAGATGGCATGCCAGAGTCATAGAAGCATTTATTATCTCTTAAGTCAGTTAGTTTACTAGATGGCATGCCAGAGTCATAGAAGCATTTATTATCTCTTAAGTCAGTTAGTTTACTAGATGGCATGCCAGAGTCATAGAAGCATTTATTATCTCTTAAGTCAGTTAGTTTACTAGATGGCATGCCAGAGTCATAGAAGCATTTATTATCTCTTAAGTCAGTTAGTTTACTAGATGGCATGCCAGAGTCATAGAAGCATTTATTATCTCTTAAGTCAGTTAGTTTACTAGATGGCATGCCAGAGTCATAGAAGCATTTATTATCTCTTAAGTCAGTTAGTTTACTAGATGGCATGCCAGAGTCATAGAAGCATTTATTATCTCTTAAGTCAGTTAGTTTACTAGATGGCATGCCAGAGTCATAGAAGCATTTATTATCTCTTAAGTCAGTTAGTTTACTAGATGGCATGCCAGAGTCATAGAAGCATTTATTATCTCTTAAGTCAGTTAGTTTACTAGATGGCATGCCAGAGTCATAGAAGCATTTATTATCTCTTAAGTCAGTTAGTTTACTAGATGGCATGCCAGAGTCATAGAAGCATTTATTATCTCTTAAGTCAGTTAGTTTACTAGATGGCATGCCAGAGTCATAGAAGCATTTATTATCTCTTAAGTCAGTTAGTTTACTAGATGGCATGCCAGAGTCATAGAAGCATTTATTATCTCTTAAGTCAGTTAGTTTACTAGATGGCATGCCAGAGTCATAGAAGCATTTATTATCTCTTAAGTCAGTTAGTTTACTAGATGGCATGCCAGAGTCATAGAAGCATTTATTATCTCTTAAGTCAGTTAGTTTACTAGATGGCATGCCAGAGTCATAGAAGCATTTATTATCTCTTAAGTCAGTTAGTTTACTAGATGGCATGCCAGAGTCATAGAAGCATTTATTATCTCTTAAGTCAGTTAGTTTACTAGATGGCATGCCAGAGTCATAGAAGCATTTATTATCTCTTAAGTCAGTTAGTTTACTAGATGGCATGCCAGAGTCATAGAAGCATTTATTATCTCTTAAGTCAGTTAGTTTACTAGATGGCATGCCAGAGTCATAGAAGCATTTATTATCTCTTAAGTCAGTTAGTTTACTAGATGGCATGCCAGAGTCATAGAAGCATTTATTATCTCTTAAGTCAGTTAGTTTACTAGATGGCATGCCAGAGTCATAGAAGCATTTATTATCTCTTAAGTCAGTTAGTTTACTAGATGGCATGCCAGAGTCATAGAAGCATTTATTATCTCTTAAGTCAGTTAGTTTACTAGATGGCATGCCAGAGTCATAGAAGCATTTATTATCTCTTAAGTCAGTTAGTTTACTAGATGGCATGCCAGAGTCATAGAAGCATTTATTATCTCTTAAGTCAGTTAGTTTACTAGATGGCATGCCAGAGTCATAGAAGCATTTATTATCTCTTAAGTCAGTTAGTTTACTAGATGGCATGCCAGAGTCATAGAAGCATTTATTATCTCTTAAGTCAGTTAGTTTACTAGATGGCATGCCAGAGTCATAGAAGCATTTATTATCTCTTAAGTCAGTTAGTTTACTAGATGGCATGCCAGAGTCATAGAAGCATTTATTATCTCTTAAGTCAGTTAGTTTACTAGATGGCATGCCAGAGTCATAGAAGCATTTATTATCTCTTAAGTCAGTTAGTTTACTAGATGGCATGCCAGAGTCATAGAAGCATTTATTATCTCTTAAGTCAGTTAGTTTACTAGATGGCATGCCAGAGTCGTAGAAGCATTTATTATCTCTTAAGTCAGTTAGTTTACTAGATGGCATGCCAGAGTCGTAGAAGCATTTATTATCTCTTATCTCAGTTAGTTTACTAGATGGCATGCCAGAGTCATAGAAGCATTTATTATCTCTTAAGTCAGTTAGTTTACTAGATGGCATGCCAGAGTCATAGAAGCATTTATTATCTCTTAAGTTAGTTAGTTTACTAGATGGCATGCCAGAGTCATAGAAGCATTTATTATCTCTTAAGTCAGTTAGTTTACTAGATGGCATGCCAGAGTCATAGAAGCATTTATTATCTCTTAAGTCAGTTAGTTTACTAGATGGCATGCCAGAGTCATAGAAGCATTTATTATCTCTTAAGTCAGTTAGTTTACTAGATGGCATGCCAGAGTCATAGAAGCATTTATTATCTCTTAAGTCAGTTAGTTTACTAGATGGCATGCCAGAGTCATAGAAGCATTTATTATCTCTTAAGTCAGTTAGTTTACTAGATGGCATGCCAGAGTCATAGAAGCATTTATTATCTCTTAAGTCAGTTAGTTTACTAGATGGCATGCCAGAGTCATAGAAGCATTTATTATCTCTTAAGTCAGTTAGTTTACTAGATGGCATGCCAGAGTCATAGAAGCATTTATTATCTCTTAAGTCAGGTAGTTTACTAGATGGCATGCCAGAGTCATAGAAGCATTTATTATCTCTTAAGTCAGTTAGTTTACTAGATGGCATGCCAGAGTCGTAGAAGCATTTATTATCTCTTATCTCAGTTAGTTTACTAGATGGCATGCCAGAGTCATAGAAGCATTTATTATCTCTTAAGTCAGTTAGTTTACTAGATGGCATGCCAGAGTCATAGAAGCATTTATTATCTCTTAAGTTAGTTAGTTTACTAGATGGCATGCCAGAGTCATAGAAGCATTTATTATCTCTTAAGTCAGTTAGTTTACTAGATGGCATGCCAGAGTCATAGAAGCATTTATTATCTCTTAAGTCAGTTAGTTTACTAGATGGCATGCCAGAGTCATAGAAGCATTTATTATCTCTTAAGTCAGTTAGTTTACTAGATGGCATGCCAGAGTCATAGAAGCATTTATTATCTCTTAAGTCAGTTAGTTTACTAGATGGCATGCCAGAGTCATAGAAGCATTTATTATCTCTTAAGTCAGTTAGTTTACTAGATGGCATGCCAGAGTCATAGAAGCATTTATTATCTCTTAAGTCAGTTAGTTTACTAGATGGCATGCCAGAGTCATAGAAGCATTTATTATCTCTTAAGTCAGTTAGTTTACTAGATGGCATGCCAGAGTCGTAGAAGCATTTATTATCTCTTATCTCAGTTAGTTTACTAGATGGCATGCCAGAGTCATAGAAGCATTTATTATCTCTTAAGTCAGTTAGTTTACTAGATGGCATGCCAGAGTCATAGAAGCATTTATTATCTCTTAAGTCAGTTAGTTTACTAGATGGCATGCCAGAGTCATAGAAGCATTTATTATCTCTTAAGTCAGTTAGTTTACTAGATGGCATGCCAGAGTCATAGAAGCATTTATTATCTCTTAAGTCAGTTAGTTTACTAGATGGCATGCCAGAGTCATAGAAGCATTTATTATCTCTTAAGTCAGTTAGTTTACTAGATGGCATGCCAGAGTCATAGAAGCATTTATTATCTCTTAAGTCAGTTAGTTTACTAGATGGCATGCCAGAGTCATAGAAGCATTTATTATCTCTTAAGTCAGTTAGTTTACTAGATGGCATGCCAGAGTCATAGAAGCATTTATTATCTCTTAAGTCAGTTAGTTTACTAGATGGCATGCCAGACTCATAGAAGCATTTATTATCTCTTAAGTCAGTTAGTTTACTAGGTGGCATGCCAGAGTCATAGAAGCATTTATTATCTCTTAAGTCAGTTAGTTTACTAGGTGGCATGCCAGAGTCATAGAAGCATTTATTATCTCTTAAGTCAGTTAGTTTACTAGGTGGCATGCCAGAGTCATAGAAGCATTTATTATCTCTTAAGTCAGTTAGTTTACTAGGTGGCATGCCAGAGTCATAGAAGCATTTATTATCTCTTAAGTCAGTTAGTTTACTAGGTGGCATGCCAGAGTCATAGAAGCATTTATTATCTCTTAAGTCAGTTAGTTTACTAGATGGCATGCCAGAGTCATAGAAGCATTTATTATCTCTTAAGTCAGTTAGTTTACTAGATGGCATGCCAGAGTCATAGAAGCATTTATTATCTCTTAAGTCAGTTAGTTTACTAGATGGCATGCCAGAGTCATAGAAGCATTTATTATCTCTTAAGTCAGTTAGTTTACTAGATGGCATGCCAGAGTCATAGAAGCATTTATTATCTCTTAAGTCAGTTAGTTTACTAGATGGCATGCCAGAGTCATAGAAGCATTTATTATCTCTTAAGTCAGTTAGTTTACTAGATGGCATGCCAGAGTCATAGAAGCATTTATTATCTCTTAAGTCAGTTAGTTTGCTAGATGGCATGCCAGAGTCATAGAAGCATTTATTATCTCTTATCTCAGTTAGTTTACTAGATGGCATGCCAGAGTCATAGAAGCATTTATTATCTCTTAAGTCAGTTAGTTTACTAGATGGCATGCCAGAGTCATAGAAGCATTTATTATCTCTTAAGTCAGTTAGTTTACTAGATGGCATGCCAGAGTCATAGAAGCATTTATTATCTCTTAAGTCAGTTAGTTTACTAGATGGCATGCCAGAGTCATAGAAGCATTTATTATCTCTTAAGTCAGTTAGTTTACTAGATGGCATGCCAGAGTCGTAGAAGCATTTATTATCTCTTAACTCAGTTAGTTTACTAGATGGCATGCCAGAGTCATAGAAGCATTTATTATCTCTTAAGTCAGTTAGTTTACTAGATGGCATGCCAGAGTCATAGAAGCATTTATTATCTCTTAAGTCAGTTAGTTTACTAGATGGCATGCCAGAGTCATAGAAGCATTTATTATCTCTTAAGTCAGTTAGTTTACTAGATGGCATGCCAGAGTCATAGAAGCATTTATTATCTCTTAAGTCAGTTAGTTTACTAGATGGCATGCCAGAGTCATAGAAGCATTTATTATCTCTTAAGTCAGTTAGTTTACTAGATGGCATGCCAGAGTCATAAAAGCATTTATTATCTCTTAAGTCAGTTAGTTTACTAGATGGCATGCCAGAGTCATAGAAGCATTTATTATCTCTTAAGTCAGTTAGTTTACTAGATGGCATGCCAGAGTCATAGAAGCATTTATTATCTCTTAAGTCAGTTAGTTTACTAGATGGCATGCCAGAGTCATAGAAGCATTTATTATCTCTTAAGTCAGTTAGTTTACTAGATGGCATGCCAGAGTCATAGAAGCATTTATTATCTCTTAAGTCAGTTAGTTTACTAGATGGCATGCCAGAGTCATAGAAGCATTTATTATCTCTTAAGTCAGTTAGTTTGCTAGATGGCATGCCAGAGTCATAGAAGCATTTATTATCTCTTAACTCAGTTAGTTTACTAGATGGCATGCCAGAGTCATAGAAGCATTTATTATCTCTTAAGTCAGTTAGTTTACTAGATGGCATGCCAGAGTCATAGAAGCATTTATTATCTCTTAAGTCAGTTAGTTTACTAGATGGCATGCCAGACTCATAGAAGCATTTATTATCTCTTAAGTCAGTTAGTTTACTAGATGGCATGCCAGAGTCATAGAAGCATTTATTATCTCTTAAGTCAGTTAGTTTACTAGATGGCATGCCAGAGTCGTAGAAGCATTTATTATCTCTTATCTCAGTTAGTTTACTAGATGGCATGCCAGAGTCATAGAAGCATTTATTATCTCTTAAGTCAGTTAGTTTACTAGATGGCATGCCAGAGTCATAGAAGCATTTATTATCTCTTAAGTTAGTTAGTTTACTAGATGGCATGCCAGAGTCATAGAAGCATTTATTATCTCTTAAGTCAGTTAGTTTACTAGATGGCATGCCAGAGTCATAGAAGCATTTATTATCTCTTAAGTCAGTTAGTTTACTAGATGGCATGCCAGAGTCATAGAAGCATTTATTATCTCTTAAGTCAGTTAGTTTACTAGATGGCATGCCAGAGTCATAGAAGCATTTATTATCTCTTAAGTCAGTTAGTTTACTAGATGGCATGCCAGAGTCATAGAAGCATTTATTATCTCTTAAGTCAGTTAGTTTACTAGATGGCATGCCAGAGTCATAAAAGCATTTATTATCTCTTAAGTCAGTTAGTTTACTAGATGGCATGCCAGACTCATAGAAGCATTTATTATCTCTTAAGTCAGTTAGTTTACTAGGTGGCATGCCAGAGTCATAGAAGCATTTATTATCTCTTAAGTCAGTTAGTTTACTAGGTGGCATGCCAGAGTCATAGAAGCATTTATTATCTCTTAAGTCAGTTAGTTTACTAGGTGGCATGCCAGAGTCATAGAAGCATTTATTATCTCTTAAGTCAGTTAGTTTACTAGGTGGCATGCCAGAGTCATAGAAGCATTTATTATCTCTTAAGTCAGTTAGTTTACTAGGTGGCATGCCAGAGTCATAGAAGCATTTATTATCTCTTAAGTCAGGTAGTTTACTAGATGGCATGCCAGAGTCATAGAAGCATTTATTATCTCTTAAGTCAGGTAGTTTACTAGATGGCATGCCAGAGTCATAGAAGCATTTATTATCTCTTAAGTCAGTTAGTTTACTAGATGGCATGCCAGAGTCATAGAAGCATTTATTATCTCTTAAGTCAGTTAGTTTACTAGATGGCATGCCAGAGTCATAGAAGCATTTATTATCTCTTAAGTCAGTTAGTTTACTAGATGGCATGCCAGAGTCATAGAAGCATTTATTATCTCTTAAGTCAGTTAGTTTACTAGATGGCATGCCAGAGTCATAGAAGCATTTATTATCTCTTAAGTCAGTTAGTTTGCTAGATGGCATGCCAGAGTCATAGAAGCATTTATTATCTCTTATCTCAGTTAGTTTACTAGATGGCATGCCAGAGTCATAGAAGCATTTATTATCTCTTAAGTCAGTTAGTTTACTAGATGGCATGCCAGAGTCATAGAAGCATTTATTATCTCTTAAGTCAGTTAGTTTACTAGATGGCATGCCAGAGTCATAGAAGCATTTATTATCTCTTAAGTCAGTTAGTTTACTAGATGGCATGCCAGAGTCATAGAAGCATTTATTATCTCTTAAGTCAGTTAGTTTACTAGATGGCATGCCAGAGTCATAGAAGCATTTATTATCTCTTATCTCAGTTAGTTTACTAGATGGCATGCCAGAGTCATAGAAGCATTTATTATCTCTTAAGTCAGTTAGTTTACTAGATGGCATGCCAGAGTCATAGAAGCATTTATTATCTCTTAAGTCAGGTAGTTTACTAGATGGCATGCCAGAGTCATAGAAGCATTTATTATCTCTTAAGTCAGGTAGTTTACTAGATGGCATGCCAGAGTCATAGAAGCATTTATTATCTCTTAAGTCAGTTAGTTTACTAGATGGCATGCCAGAGTCATAGAAGCATTTATTATCTCTTAAGTCAGGTAGTTTACTAGATGGCATGCCAGAGTCATAGAAGCATTTATTATCTCTTAAGTCAGTTAGTTTACTAGATGGCATGCCAGAGTCATAGAAGCATTTATTATCTCTTAAGTCAGTTAGTTTACTAGATGGCATGCCAGAGTCATAGAAGCATTTATTATCTCTTAAGTCAGTTAGTTTACTAGATGGCATGCCAGAGTCATAGAAGCATTTATTATCTCTTATCTCAGTTAGTTTACTAGATGGCATGCCAGAGTCATAGAAGCATTTATTATCTCTTAAGTCAGTTAGTTTACTAGATGGCATGCCAGAGTCATAGAAGCATTTATTATCTCTTAAGTCAGTTAGTTTACTAGATGGCATGCCAGAGTCATAGAAGCATTTATTATCTCTTAAGTCAGTTAGTTTACTAGATGGCATGCCAGAGTCATAGAAGCATTTATTATCTCTTAAGTCAGGTAGTTTACTAGATGGCATGCCAGAGTCATAGAAGCATTTATTATCTCTTATCTCAGTTAGTTTACTAGATGGCATGCCAGAGTCATAGAAGCATTTATTATCTCTTAAGTCAGTTAGTTTACTAGATGGCATGCCAGAGTCATAGAAGCATTTATTATCTCTTAAGTCAGGTAGTTTACTAGATGGCATGCCAGAGTCATAGAAGCATTTATTATCTCTTAAATCAGGTAGTTTACTAGATGGCATGCCAGAGTCATAGAAGCATTTATTATCTCTTAAGTCAGTTAGTTTACTAGATGGCATGCCAGAGTCATAGAAGCATTTATTATCTCTTAAGTCAGGTAGTTTACTAGATGGCATGCCAGAGTCATAGAAGCATTTATTATCTCTTAAGTCAGGTAGTTTACTAGATGGCATGCCAGAGTCATAGAAGCATTTATTATCTCTTAAGTCAGTTAGTTTACTAGATGGCATGCCAGACTCATAGAAGCATTTATTATCTCTTAAGTCAGTTAGTTTACTAGATGGCATGCCAGAGTCATAGAAGCATTTATTATCTCTTAAGTCAGTTAGTTTACTAGATGGCATGCCAGACTCATAGAAGCATTTATTATCTCTTAAGTCAGTTAGTTTACTAGATGGCATGCCAAAGTCAGGTAGTTTACTAGATGGCATGCCAGACTCATAGAAGCATTTATTATCTCTTAAGTCAGTTAGTTTACTAGATGGCATGCCAGAGTCATAGAAGCATTTATTATCTCTTAAGTCAGTTAGTTTACTAGATGGCATGCCAGAGTCATAGAAGCATTTATTATCTCTTAAGTCAGTTAGTTTACTAGATGGCATGCCAGAGTCATAGAAGCATTTATTATCTCTTAAGTCAGTTAGTTTACTAGATGGCATGCCAGAGTCATAGAAGCATTTATTATCTCTTAAGTCAGTTAGTTTACTAGATGGCATGCCAGAGTCATAGAAGCATTTATTATCTCTTAAGTCAGTTAGTTTACTAGACGGCATGCCAGAGTCATAGAAGCCGAAAGTAAAATACTGGGGTTTGAGATCAGACAGGAGGAGGAGAAGAGTTTAAAACAAGAGTTATCGTTCAGTCACTCCACCAGTCACTCCACCAGTCACTCCACCAGTCACTCCACCAGTCACTCCACCAGTCACTCCACCAGTCACTCCACCAGTCACTCCACCAGTCACTCCACCAGTCACTCCACCAGTCATTTTACTTTGAACCTCTGTAAATTGAAGATTATCTTGTGGATGTATGTCCCTAGAACTCCTGTTCCGTGGTTGTCCACATAACCCGGACCTTGTTGAGATGAGACGCCATGTGGGAATATAAATACTGATCGACCTGGGATCAGGAGCCAAAGCCATGTGGGAATATAAATACTGATCGACCTGGGATCAGGGGCCAAAGCTCTGGGAGCGCTCAACAGGAAAATTGACTTGTAATCAATACAGCTACAGATACCCCCAGGCTGAGGCTGCCTGCGTCCCAAATGGCATCCTATTCCCTAGCTAACATAGAGCTCTGGTCTAAAGTAGTGCACTACATAAGGAATAGGGTGCCATAGGGCTCTGGTCTAAAGTAGTGCACTATATAGGGAATAGGGTGTCATAGGGCTCTGGTCTAAAGTAGTGCACTATATAGGGAATAGGGTGCCATAGGGCTCTGGTCTAAAGTAGTGTACTATATAGGGAATAGGGTGTCATAGGGCTCTGGTCTAAAGTAGTGCACTATATAGGGAATAGGGTGCCATAGGGCTCTGGTCTAAAGTAGTGTACTATATAGGGAATAGGGTGTCATAGGGCTCTGGTCTAAAGTAGTGTACTATATAGGGAATAGGGTGCCATAGGGCTCTGGTCTAAAGTAGTGTACTATATAGGGAATAGGGTGTCATAGGGCTCTGGTCTAAAGTAGTGTACTATATAGGGAATAGGGTGTCATAGGGCTCTGGTCTAAAGTAGTGCACTACATAAGGAATAGGGTGCCATTTGGGATGCAGCTTGACACTAACCCACCAGGCTCTGGACAGAGGAGACTGACACTTCAGAACGCTGTGATATGGATGGACCTCAATGGAAAAATTGAGAAACATGTTGGACAAATATACAGTGCTTTCGGAAAATATTCAGACCCCTTGACTTTATTTTTTGTTATGTTACAGCCTTATTCTAAAATGGATGAAGTTGTTTTTTTCCCCCCTCATCAATCTACACACAATATCCCATAATGGCAACGCAAAAACAGGGTTTTTAGAAATTTTTGCAAATGTATTTAAACAAAAAAAAACTGATATCATATTTACATTAGTATTCAGACCCTTTACTCAGTACTTTGTTTGTCACACCCTGGTCTGGTTCACCTGTCTTTGTGCTTGTCTCCACCCCCCTCCAGGTGTCGCCCATCTTCCCCATTATCCCCAGTGTATTTATACCTGTGTTCTCTGTTTGTCTGTTGCCAGTTCGTCTTGTCTTGTCAGGTCTTACCAGCGTGCTTTCCCGTCTTCCTGTTTCTCAAGTTCTGTTTCCTAGTTTTCCCGGTTCTGACCATTCTGCCTGACCTGACCCCGAGCCTGCCTGACCTGACCCCGAGCCTGCCTGACCTGACCCCGAGCCTGCCTGACCTGACCCCGAGCCTGCCTAACTCTGACCTGATCACGGAACCTCTGCCTGTCCTCGACCTGCCCTTTGCCTTCCCCGTGTTTTATAATAAATGATCTGAGAACTGTACTGTCCGCCTCCTGTGTCTGCATCTGGGTCATATCCTGAGTCGTGATATTGTTGAATCACCTTAGGCAGCGATTACAGCCTCGAGTCTTCTTGGGTTTGACGCTACAAGCTTGGCACACCTGTATTTGGGGAGTTTCTCCCATTCTTCTCTGTAGTTCCTTTCAAGCTCTGTCAGGTTGGATGGGGAGCGTCGCTGCACAGCTATTTTCAGGTCTCTCCAGAGATATCAGATCGGGTTCAAGTCCGGGCTCTGGCTGGGCCACTCAAGGACATTCAGAGACTTGTCCCGAAGCCACTCCTGTGTTGTCTTGGCTGTGTGCTTAGGGTCGTTGTCCTGTTGGAAGGTGAACCTTCGCCCCAGTCTGAGGTCCTGAGCGCTCTGGAGCATGTTTTCATCAAGGATCTCTCTGTACTTTGCTCCATTCATCTTTCCCTCGATCCTGACTAGTCTCCCAGTCCCTGCCACTGAAAAACATCCCCACAGCATGATGCTGCCACCACCATGCTTCACCGTAGGGATGGTGCCAGGTTTCCTCCAGACGTGACGCTTGGCATTCAGGCCAAAGAGTTCAATCTTGGTTTCATCAGACCAGAGAATCTTGTTTCTCATGGTCTGAGAGTCCTTTAGGTGCCTTTTGGCAAACTACAAGAGGCCTGTCATGTGCCTTTTACTGAGGAGTGGCTTCCATCTGGCCACTCTACCATAAAGGCCTGATTGGTGGAGTACTGCAGAGATGGTTGTCCTCCTGGAAGGTTCTCCCATCTCCACAGAGGAACTCTGGAGCTCTGTCAGAGTGACCATCGGGTTCTTGGTCACCTCCCTGACCAAGGCCCTTCTCCCCCGATTGCTCAGTTTGGCCGGGCGGCCAGCTCTAGGAAGAGTCTTGGTGGTTCCGAACTTCTTCCATTTAAGAATGATGGAGGCCACTGTGTTCTTGGGGACCTTCAATGCTGCAGAAATTTTTTGGTAGCCTTCCCCAGATATGTGCCTCGACACAATCCTGTCTCGGAGCTCTATGGAGAATTCCTACGACCTCATGGCTTGGTTTTTGTTCTGACATGCACTGTCAACTGTGGGACCTTATATAGACAGGTGTGTGCCTTTCCAAATCATA
>NW_025534048.1:85000-97500 GCF_020615455.1 Coregonus clupeaformis
ATATAGAACTGTCTCCTGCTGTTATCTGATTAACAGTGAGTCTGCAGCAGCATATAGAACTGTCTCCTGCTGTTATCTGATTAACAGTGAGTCTGCAGCAGCATATAGAACTGTCTCCTGCTGTTTTCTGATTAACAGTGAGTCTGCAGCAGCATATAGAACTGTCTCCTGCTGTTTTCTGATTAACAGTGAGTCTGCAGCAGCATATAGAACTGTCTCCTGCTGTTTTCTGATTAACAGTGAGTCTGCAGCAGCATATAGAACTGTCTCCTGCTGTTATCTGATTAACAGTGAGTCTGCAGCAGCATATAGAACTGTCTCCTGCTGTTATCTGATTAACAGTGAGTCTGCAGCAGCATATAGAACTGTCTCCTGCTGTTTTCTGATTAACAGTGAGTCTGCAGCAGCATATAGAACTGTCTCCTGCTGTTATCTGATTAACAGTGAGTCTGCAGCAGCATATAGAACTGTCTCCTGCTGTTATCTGATTAACAGTGAGTCTGCAGCAGCATATAGAACTGTCTCCTGCTGTTATCTGATTAACAGTGAGTCTGCAGCAGCCTATAGAACTGTCTCCTGCTGTTATCTGATTAACAGTGAGTCTGCAGCAGCATATAGAACTGTCTCCTGCTGTTATCTGATTAACAGTGAGTCTGCAGCAGCATATAGAACTGTCTCCTGCTGTTATCTGATTAACAGTGAGTCTGCAGCAGCATATAGAACTGTCTTGTTTTGAGACATTCATTCCGTGTTGTTGTTTAGTTACTTCCTCCAGCAGAGTTGTGATTAGATCTCTCTCCTCTATCACATGAACTTGGATGTTCTGTAAATTACTGTAATTAATACATGCATTAACAGAAATGAATGTCAACAAACGACAGGTATTAACAGTAAATTGCCTGTTTTACTAAAAAATCACAAATCGCAATACATTTAGAATCGTGAGAATCGCAATACATATCATATCGGCACCTAAGTATCGTGATAATATCGTATCGTGAGGTCCCTGACAATTCCCAGCCCTAATAAGTCCCGTGTAGCTCAGTTGGTAGAGCATGGTGTTTGCAACGCCAGGGTTGTGGGTTCGATTCCCACGGGGGGGCCAGTATGAAAATGTATGCACTCACTAACTGTAAGTGGCTCTGGATAAGAGCGTCTGCTAAATGACTAAAATGTAATAAGGACCTGTCCAAATCACTGTGAATATCTCTCTTTTCTGATGTCGATGTGCCCTTGAGCAAGGCACTTAACCCTAATTGCTCCTGTAAGTCGCTCTGGATAAGAGCATCTGCTAAAAATAAATAAATAAAATTAAAGAACATAAAACTCATTCTTCAATTAAGTTAAGCTAACGTTGTAGTCTGAGTGTAGAAGTCTTTCTACTAGGAATATAGAACTCATTCTACAGAATATAGAACTCATTCTACAGAATATAGAACTCATTCTACAGAATATAGAACTCATTCTACAGAATATAGAACTCATTCTACAGAATATAGAACTCATTCTATAGAATATAGAACTCATTCTACAGAATATAGAACTCATTCTATAGAATATAGAACTCATTCTACAGAATATAGAACTCATTCTACAGAATATAGAACTCATTCTACAGAATATAAAACTCATTCTACAGAACATAAAACTCATTCTACAGATATAGAACTCATTCTGGGCGGCAGGTAGCTTAGTGGTTAAGAGCGTTGTGCCAGTAACCGAAAGGTCGCTGGTTCTAATCCCCGAGCCAACTAGGTGAAAAATCTGTCGATGTGCCCTTGAGCAAGGCACTTAACCCTAATTGCTCCTGTAAGTCGCTCTGGATAAGAGCATCTGCTAAAAATAAATAAATTAAAGAACATAAAACTCATTCTACAGAACATAAAACTCATTCTACCGAATATAGAACTCACTCTACCG
Source organism: Coregonus clupeaformis (assembly GCF_020615455.1). Lineage (NCBI taxonomy): Eukaryota > Metazoa > Chordata > Actinopteri > Salmoniformes > Salmonidae > Coregonus > Coregonus clupeaformis. The sequence goes on from NW_025534048.1 coordinate 86,921, forward strand.
AATATAGAACTCACTCTACCGAATATAGAACTCACTCTACCGAATATAGAACTCACTCTACAGAATATAAAACTCATTCTACAGAATATAAAACTCATTCTACAGAATATAAAACTCATTCTACAGAATATAAAACTCATTCTACAGAATATAGAACTCACTCTACAGAATATAAAACTCACTCTACAGAATATAGAACTCACTCTACAGAATATAGAACTCACTCTACAGAATATAAAACTCATTCTACAGAATATAAAACTCATTCTACAGAATATAAAACTCATTCTACAGAATATAGAACTCACTCTACAGAATATAAAACTCATTCTACAGAATATAAAACTCATTCTACAGAATATAAAACTCATTCTACAGAATATAGAACTCACTCTACAGAATATAGAACTCATTCTACAGAATATAAAACTCACTCTACAGAATATGACGACAATCAGTCAGTGTGGTTGTTAGTATTTGATGGCTTTATTACCTTGTTCTCCAAGTCAAGACTCTTTTTTTATCTCTCTCTCTCTCAAAGCAGAATTATTCACACAGAATTATGAATCAGTCGGAGATGAAGAGAGAGATTAGACAGTGAGTTGCAGTGAGTTACGATGAAAACCAGGAGTCCCCTGAGAAGGTGTTGGGTTAGGATTGTGCTTTTTAAACTGAGAGAGAGAGGGAGAGGAAATCTTCGATCTATATTTTCTTTCATATTCTTTCATGTTCTCTTTCTTTTTAGTGTCTGTTGAAGTGTTTGATGAATGTTTCCATATGATTGTGTTCTTCATCTTCTGACTGTTTTAAAGCAGCAGGCCTCTACATGTCTCTGCTCTGAGGAACCCCAGGAGGGTTGGTATGTTTGTTACCATATCCTGAATGAGGTTCTGTGCATAGTGAAATACAAGGCCGGCAGCATGCAACAGAGGCTTTGTCTGTGTGCGTGTGAAGTTGGCAGTGTGTGTGTAAAGTTCTGGAGCAATGGGCATTCAAAGTTCTGGAGCAATGGACATTCAAAGTTCTGGAGCAATGGTCTTCTGTAAAGCCTAGGCTACTATTCTGCTTTACGAGGATAGGAGGGCTGCAATTTTTGGGGGTCTCGCCTAAGGCGACATATCGGCTAGGATTGATCAGCGTTGATTAGTCAATAAATTAAAATAAGATTCCGTGTTAAATTATACCATGCCAGGTTGCAGAAGATTGGCACATTGTCCATTTGACACAACATTACAGCATTATAGACCCCGGAGCCAGAACAACCTTATCCACTGACAGCATTACAGCATTATAGACCCCGGAGCCAGAACAACCTTATCCACTGACAGCATTACAGCATTATAGACCCCGGAGCCAGAACAACCTTATCCACTGACAGCATTACAGCATTATAGACCCCGGAGCCAGAACAACCTTATCCACTGACAGCATTACAGCATTATAGACCCCGGAGCCAGAACAACCTTATCCACTGACAGCATTACAGCATTATAGACCCCGGAGCCAGAACAACCTTATCCACTGACAGCATTACAGCATTATAGACCCCGGAGCCAGAACAACCTTATCCACTGACAGCATTACAGCATTATAGACCCCGGAGCCAGAACAACCTTATCCACTGACAGCATTACAGCATTATAGACCCCGGAGCCAGAACAACCTTATCCACTGACAGCATTACAGCATTATAGACCCCGGAGCCAGAACAACCTTATCCACTGACAGCATTACAGCATTATAGACCCCGGAGCCAGAACAACCTTATCCACTGACAGCATTACAGCATTATAGACCCCGGAGCCAGAACAACCAATCCACTGCTGTTGAATAGTTCATGAATAGTCAGACACATCCAACCTTTTAAAAAAAAAAAGAAGAACCATTTATTTATTTACTAGCAACCAATGAAAAGAGCGTTGTATAAAAGAAATTCCACTCATCAAAGGATTTTTTTTTTTACTGAAGTGCCATAGCCTATAGCACTCTACACCCCCACACATCTAGCGGTTAGTCCAGCATCAAAGGAAAAGTTGGAAAGATGAGATGTTGAAAGTTTAACAGACAAAGTTAGCAAAACAATTTCTTATAGTCATTAGTAAACACTCCCGCTACTAGTTTATCTACATGAAAATAAATGTAATAAAAAAAAAAACATTCTATCCTAAAATGAATGTAGGCCTATCTAAACGGTTTTGACAGTTATTTTTTTAAAAATAAATGTCTTCATCCATAACCGTTAGTTACGCGGTTATTCAGTTACCGTCACAGCCCTAGATAAGATCTATATTTCTATACACATCTATAGACGAGGCTTATGCTATGCCTCCGACAACCTAACATCCACCTACTGATATCATATGTGAAGACAATGGGTGACATGGGACAACCCTGTCTAGTGTCTGTCTGTCTGAGATGTCATTCAGACGGCTGTCTGTCTGTTATCATATGTGAAGACAATGGGTGACATGGGACAACCCTGTCGAGTGTCTGTCTGTCTGTCTAAGATGTCATTCAGAAGGCTGTCTGTCTGTTATCATATGTGAAGACAATGGGTGACATGGGACAACCCTGTCTAGTGTCTGTCTGTCTGTCTAAGATGTCATTCAGAAGGCTGTCTGTCTATTTTCCTCCCTGCTCTCTCCCTCTCTCTCAATTCAATTCTATTTCAATTGAAGGGCTTTATTGGCATGGGAAACGTATGGTAACATTGCCAAAGCAAGTGAAGTAGATAAAAAAAAAGTGAAATAAACAATAAATATTAACAGTAAACATTACACTCAGAAGATCCAAAAGAATAAAGACATTTCAAATGTCATATTATGTCTATATACAGTGTTGTAACGATGTGCAAATAGTTAAAGTACAAATGGGAAAATAAATAAACATACAGTTGAGGTCGGAAGTTTACATACACCTTTATACTATTCCAAGTATTCCTTAAAGAGGTGTCTCCGGAAGGTGGTCAGTGACTCCGCTAATAGTAGAGAGAATGATTTATTTCAGCTTTTATTTCTTTCATCACATTCCCAATGGGTCAGAAGTTTACATACACTCAATTAGTATTTGGTACTTGCGTACCATTGTTTGTACAGATGAACGTGGTACCTTCAGGCTTTTGAAAATTGCTCCCAAGGATGAACCAGACCTGTGGAGGTCTACCATTTCTTTTCACAGGTCTTGGCTGATTTCTTTTGATTTTCCCATGATGTCAAGCAAAGAGGCACTGAGTTTTAAGGTAGGCCTTGAAATATATCCACAGGTACACCTTTAATTGATTCAAATGATGTCAATTAGCCTATCAGAAGCTTCTAAAGCCATGACATCATTTTCTGAAATTTTCCAAGCCGTTTAAAGGCACAGTCAATTTAGTGTATGTAAACTTCTGACCCACTGGAATTGTGATACAGTGAATTAATCTGTCTGTAAACAATTGTTACTTGTACAAAATTACTTGTGTCATGCACAAAGTAGACGTCCTAACCGACTTGCCAAAACTATAGTTTGTTAACAAAAAAATTGTGGAGTGGTTGAAAAAACGAGTTTTAATGACTCCAACCTAAGTGTATGTAAACTTCCGACTTCAACTGTAAATATAGGTTGTATTTACAATGGTGTTTGTTCTTCACTGGTTGCCCTTTTCTTGTGGCAACAGGTCACAAATCTTGCTGCTGTGATGGCACACTGTGGTATTTCACCCAATAGATAAGGGAGTTTAGCTAAATTGGAATTGTTTTCGAATTCATTGTGGGTCTCTGTAATCTGAGGGAAATATGTGTCTCTAATATGGTCATACATTTGGCAGGAGGTTAGGAAGTGCAGCTCAGTTTCCACCTCATTTTGTGGGCGGTGTGCCCATAGCCTGTCTTCTCTTGAGAGCCAGGTCTGCCTACGGCGGCCTTTCTCAATAGCAAGGCTATGCTCACAGAGTCTCTCTCTCTCTCTCTCTCTCAATTTCAATTTCAATTTAAGGGCTTTATTGGCATGGGAAACGAATGTTAACATTGCCAAAGTGATGCAGACAATTACATTGATAGAATCTATCTGCAATATTAAGCTGATCTACCCCCATAAAAAAATAAAAAACAATGCCAAAGCAAGTGAAGTAGGTAGTAAACAAAAGTGAAATAAACAATAAATATTAACAGTAAACATTACACTCAGAAGTTCCAAAAGAATACAGACATTTCAAATGTCATATTATGTCTATATACAGTGTTGTAACAATGTGCAAATAGTTAAAGTACAAATCTCTCTCTCTCTGTCTGAGGTCATTGAGAAGGCTGTCTGTTGTCCTCCATCTCCTCTCCTCCCTGCTCCACACACACATGCACTCACCATCTCTGCCACCATCTCTGGCACCTCTCTGGCACCTTTCTGACACCCTCTCTGGCACCTCTCTGCCACCTCTCTGGCATTGATCAATAAGCAGATTTTAAATAATTGGTGGATAGGAGTTCTATCAATAAGATGACATCACTTCAGCTCTCTGTCAGTTTTTGTTTTATCTTTAGTTATCAGGTTTCTATAAATCAAGCGGCTTCCTTCCAATGGAGAGGACTTAACTGTGGGTTTTGGGAAGCCTGTCTGTTTCCAGTCTGTGTGTGTTTGTGATGGAGGTAAATGTTTTAGTCTTTAGCTGCACTGTGTAGGTGTTTTGATTCTCTACGCTCCTGACTCATAATTAGCTTGGAGGAGTGGAGGAGTGGGTCCGTCTATCACTGGGCAGGCTGCTTTGTCTTGGTGTTCTGGAGAGAGAGAATCCCTCTATTTACTCATCCTCCCATCCTTCTCAGTTTATACTTCCTGCCAGCACATAGAAGGACAACTGCAGTCTTTTTTTCTCCATAGCTTGTTCTCCATCTTCTTTTTAAATAGGGAGACACATTTTTTTTTTTTCAGCACTTTTATTTCCATGACTGATTATAACTTTCTGATGATCTCCTGTCCCTCTGTAGCAAACATATTATGTTCAATATGTTTGGAAAATCAAATCGCAAAAAAAAAATCACAGTATCGAATCGCAATACATATAGAATCATGAGAATCTCAATACTTATCATATCGGCACCTAAGTTGTCACGGTTCAGACAGACGACAAGAGGACCACAATTGCGTCACACCAGAAAGTTTATTTAAACTTAAGGGGAAAGGGATGTAGGGAGTGAGTGAAGGCTCCAGGGGTTATCCCGTCCGATGTGCTGGGTCTGTGCCTCCCCCCAGTGGCAGCGATGCGTCCGATGACGCCGGTGGTTGGTGGTCCAGAAGTCCTGGGGGGGGGGGGAGGAAACACAGACACAACGGGGCGGATGAAAACAGGCAGAAGTACAGTTCAAGGGAAATCCAAATACGTTGTAGCAAGGCAGAAGGCTGGTCAGAGTTACCGGGGTCGAAGAGTAGTCAGGAGTCGTAATGGCAGGAAGCAGGTCTGGTTCTCCTGGGGCAGAAGAGTATCCAGGAATCAGGCAGGTCCGGGGTCACAAAACAAGGGTGAGCCAGAAGCGCGAGCACACAGGTTCCGGGTGTGAGCTTTGCAGACGATCTGACAAAGGAGAGCTGAAAGACAGGGCTATAAATACTGGGAGAGGTTAGTGGGTAATGCAGCGCAGCTGGCAGAGTAATTAGAGCCGAGCAGAGCAGGGACAGGTGGAGCTAGTTAGGCTGAGTAGAGAGAGAGTGGTGAGCAGAGTGGAAACAACTTAAGGTGGTAACCCAGTGGAGTGAGAGGGCTCATGACAGAACCCCCCCCCCAAGGGACGGCCCCAGAAGTCCCAAGAGCAACACCACGCCGGGCGGGAGGAGGGGAGCCGGAGGAGGGCTAGAACTCCTCCGAACGGTCCGAGCGAACGTCCTCATCCTCGGAGGAAGCCGGAGGGCCGTGGTCGGGGAGATGGGACAGGTCCCGAGACAGGATCAGGCACAGGACAGGAAGCCGAGCGGGCAGGACGGTTAGGGATCCCTCTGGGGCGGCCCCTACGGATTGCAGGTTGATCAGGATGCCGTTGGTGGAAAGCGGTGATGAGAGTCCTATCCACAATCCGACTAGCTGGCACCCAGGTCCTTTCCTCAGGTCCATAGCCCTCCCAGTCAATGAGGTACTGGAGACCCCTACCCTTCCGTCTGGACCGAAGCAGGCGGCGGACGGTGTAAACCAGACCACCATCGACGAGCCGTGGAGGAGGAGGACAAGGCGCAGCAGGGACCAGCGGACTCTCATGGGCCGGGCTTAATCTTAGACACATGGAAAGTGGGGTGCACCCTCCGGGAATTAGGCAGTTGGAGCCGGACAGCAGTTGGGCTAATCACTCTTATGATAGGGAATGGGCCAATGAACCGAGGTGCCAGCTTCTGCGACTCCACCCTGAGTGGCAGGTTCTTCGATGACAACCACACCCTTTGACCAACATGGTAGGTGGGAGCAGGAATTCTCCGACGGTTGGCCCCGGTAGTGTAGCTGGCAACGGATCTGAGGAGTGTGGCTCTAGCTTTGTTAAACCCTCTCTGAGACCATGGTAGCATTCTGGGACATTGGAGAGGTCAGGAGCGGAGTTAGTAGGTACTGGCCGAGGGGGTAGTGCGGCAGCAAGCAGGCAGGTTCGGTGGCAGTCCTCTCCCCACTCCCTGATCACCCCGGTCACCCAGTCGAGCTGAGGGTTGTGCCGGGCGGAGCCATGGGTAACCCAGGATGAGGGGTTGGCCTGGAGAGGGGAGCAGGTGAAACTGGATAGTTTCTTGATGGTTTCCGGACAGACCCATCGAGACCGGGGCCGTGACATGAGTGACCGATCCGAGTAAGTGTCCGTCCAGTGCCCGGGCAGGAATAGGAGGTGTCAAACGGAGGTTCTCCAGTCCCAGTTGGCGTGCCAGCTTGATGTCCATTATGTTGGCTTCGGCGCCAGAATCCACCAGAGCAGCCAGGGTGTGAGTTGAGTCAGAGAGGCGGAGGTGAACTTGCAGCAGGGGTTTGCGGTCGGAGGACTGGATGGTCATTGAACTCAACCGGACTCCCCCTATGCCCGGTGAGCTTCGGCCCTTTAAAGGGCAGGTTACCACACGATGTCCGTCACCTCCACAATAGAGGCAGAGGTTTGAGGTGAGCGTCGCTGGCGCTCTGCAGGAGTGAGAGAGGCTCGCCCAATCTCCATAGGCTCAGACTGATCAAGCTGACCTGGGTGAGTGGCAGTAGATGACAGGAACCCAGTCGGATCTCTCCGAATGCCGGTAGTAGGTGGACCTTGGCGCCCCCCTCTCACGGCAGACGGGTCTGTATCCTTCTGTCGATCCTGACAGTCAGTGCGATGGCTTCATCAAGAGTGGAAGGCAGTTCCTGGGAGACCAACTCGTCCTTGATATAGTCAGCCAAACTATGGAAGAACGCGTCCACCAACGATGGTGTGTTCCAAGAACTTCGTCTAGCCAGGGGTTCGGAAGTCGATGGAATGGTCTGCGACTGTACGTCTGCCTTGTCGAATACTGAACAGTTCACGAGACGCCTCTGCGGTAGGTGAATCCAGGTCAAACACCTTCAGCATCTCCTCAGCAAACAGGTCGAAGGTTGCACATGCGGGGGGTTTGACGTTCGAACTCTGCTGTTCCCCAGAGTCGAGCTCGGCCCGTCAGGTGAGTGATGGCATACCCAACCTTAGCCCCCTCCGTGGCGAAGGTCCTTGGCTGCAAGGAGAACTGAAGTCGGCAGCTAGTCAGGAATGGCCGGACCTGGGTAGAATCGCCGTTGAACCGCTCGGGGTTTCCAATCTTGGGTTCGGAGCAGCGGCTGCAATGACCGGGGCAGGTAACTCGGGGGCAGGGCTGGTGGGCAGACTGGCTGGGGTCAGGTTGGTGAGGAGTTGAATGATCATGGCGAGTTGTTGTTGCTGCTGCTGGGACTGCTGCTGGTGCTGCTGGAACTGCTGATGCTGTTGGTAGCCGGCCTGAAGCAGAGAGGTGATGTCGCCGCTCATGCGGCCTAGCTCTCTCTCAGTGTGTTCCAGGCGTAGCATGGCGGTGGGTTGCTCAGGTTCTTCGGTTTCCATGTCGGGGGAAGTGTGCGCTGAGTCCATAAGGGTCAGATCGTACTGTCACGGTTCAGACAGACGACAAGAGGACCACAATTGCGTCACACCAGAAAGTTTATTTAAACTTAAGGGGAAAGGGATGTAGGGGAGTGAGTGAAGGCTCCAGGGGTTATCCCGTCCGATGTGCTGGGTCTGTGCCTCCCCCCAGTGGCAGCGATGCGTCCGATGACGCCGGTGGTTGGTGGTCCAGAAGTCCTGGGGGGGGGAGGAAACACAGACACAACGGGGCGGATGAAAACAGGCAGAAGTACAGTTCAAGGGAAATCCAAATACGTTGTAGCAAGGCAGAAGGCTGGTCAGAGTTACCGGGGTCGAAGAGTAGTCAGGAGTCGTAATGGCAGGAAGCAGGTCTGGTTCTCCTGGGGCAGAAGAGTATCCAGGAATCAGGCAGGTCCGGGGTCACAAAACAAGGGTGAGCCAGAAGCGCGAGCACACAGGTTCGGGTGTGAGCTTTGCAGACGATCTGACAAAGGAGAGCTGAAAGACAGGGCTATAAATACTGGGAGAGGTTAGTGGGTAATGCAGCGCAGCTGGCAGAGTAATTAGAGCCGAGCAGAGCAGGGACAGGTGGAGCTAGTTAGGCTGAGTAGAGAGAGAGTGGTGAGCAGAGTGGAAACAACTTAAGGTGGTAACCCAGTGGAGTGAGAGGGCTCATGACATAAGTATCGTGATAATATCGTATCAATTCCCAGCCCTAATAAGGACCTGTCCAAATCACTGTGAATATCTCTCTTTTCTGATGTTCTAAATACAGCTTGATGACTTCTGAGTGATGAAGACATCTCATAGTGTGCTACTATCTAGTGGGCAGTACTTAGTCATTACCAATTAAGTTAAGCTAACGTTGTAGTCTGAGTGTAGAAGTCTTTCTACTAGGAATCGCCATGGCGCCGGAGAAGATGGCTGCCGTTTTACAGCCCTACTATTATGTGTGTTTTTCCGCGTTATTTGTAATTTATTTTGTACATAATGTTTCTGCCATCGTCTCTTATAACCAAAAAGAGCTTCTGGATATCAGGACAGCGATTACTCACCTCGTATTGGACAAAGATGTTTTCTTCAACGAGCCGGACGCGAAGGATATTCTACAGACACCCGACAAGGCCCAAATCCCTGTCATTCGCATGAGAAAGAGACGGAGATATCGTGGATGTAGGTCGGGGTGCCTTGTAAGGATCCGACGGCGAGCGAGTAAACTGCCTCTTCCATCAATCCTATTAGCCAATGTTCAATCATTTGAAAATAAATTGGATGACCTAAGATTACGGTTATCCTACCAACGGGACATTAAAAACTGTAATATCTTATGTTTCACCGAGTTGTGGCTGAACGACGACATGGACAACATACAGCTGACGGGATATACGCTACATCGGCAGGATAGAACGTCTGACTCCGGTAAGACAAGGTGTGGCGGTCTGTGTATATTTGTAAACAACAGCTGGTGCATAAAATCGAACACTAAGGTCTCTAGGTTTTGCTCGCCTGAGGTAGAGTATCTCATGATAAGCTGTAGACCACACTATTTACCAAGAGAGTTTTCATCTATTTTTCGTAGCTGTCTATTTACCACCACAAACTGATGCTGGCACTAAGATTGCACTCAATAAGCTGTATAAGTCCATAAGTAAACAGGAAAACGCTCATCCAGAGGCGGCGCTCCTAGTGGCCGGGGACTTTAATGCAGGGAAACTTAAATCTGTTCTACCTAATTTCTACCAGCATGTTAAATGTGCAAACAGGGGGAAAAAACTCTAGACCACCTTTACTCCACACACAGAGACGCATACAAAGCTCTCCCTCGCCCTCCATTTGGCAAATCTGACCATAATTATATCCTCCTGATTCCTGCTTATAAGCAAAAACTAAAGCAGGAAGCACCAGTGACTCGGTTAATAAAAAAGTGGTCAGATGACGCAGATGCTAAGCTACAGGACTGTTTTGCTAGCACAGACTGGAACATGTTCCGGGATTCTTCAGACAGCATTAAGGAGTACACCACATCAGTCACTGTCTTCATCAATAAGTGCATCGATGACGTCGTCCCCACAGTGACTGTACGTACATACCCCAACCAGAAGCCATGGATTACAGGCAACATCCGCACTGAGCCAAAGGGTAGAGCTGCCGCTTTCAAGGAGCGGGACTCTAACCCGGACGCTTACAATAAATTCCACTGTGCCCTCCGACGAACCATCAAACAGGCAAAGAGTCAATACAGGACTAAGATTGAATCGTATTACATCGGCTCTGACGCTCTTCGGATGTGGCAGGGCTTGAAAACTATTACAGACTGCAAAGGGAAGCACAGCCGCAAGTTGCCCAGTGTCACAAGCCTGCCAGATGAGCTAAATCACTTCTATGCTCGCTTTGAGGCAAGCAACACTGAAGCATGCATGAGAGCACCGGCTGTTCCGGATGACTATGTGATCACGCTCTCCATAGCCGATGTGAGTAAGACTTTTAAGCAGGTCAACATTCACAAGGCCGCAGGGCCAGACAGAT
>NW_025534048.1:105000-110000 GCF_020615455.1 Coregonus clupeaformis
AAAATGTGGAAAGTCAAAGGGTCTGAATACTTTCCGAAGGCACTGTATTAAGAAACCCATTTAAAGATGTTTTGTGCATGTACTGTATGCACGGTACATGCACAAAACACACGGTACATACGGTACATATGCAAACATACAGTACATACGGTACATATGCAAACATACGGTACATATGCAAACACGGTACATACGGTACATATGCAAACATACGGTACATACGGTACATATGCAAACATACGGTACATACGGTATCATACACAAACATACGGTACATACACAAACATACGGTACATACACAAACATACGGTACATACACAAACATACGGTACATACGGTACCATACACAAACACACAGTACATATGCAAACATACGGTACATACGGTATCATACACAAACATATGGTACATACACAAACATACGGTACATACACAAACATACGGTACATACACAAACATACGGTACATACGGTACATACACAAACACACGGTACATACGGTACATACACAAACACACGGTACATACGGTACATACACAAACACACGGTACATACGGTACATACACAAACACACGGTACATACGGTACATATGCAAACATACGGTACATACGGTACATATGCAAACATACGGTACATACGGTACATATGCAAACATACGGTACATACGGTATCATACACAAACATACGGTACATACACAAACATACGGTACATACACAAACATATGGTACATACACAAACATACGGTACATACGGTACCATACACAAACACACAGTACATATGCAAACATACGGTACATACGGTATCATACACAAACATATGGTACATACACAAACATATGGTACATACACAAACATACGGTACATACACAAACATACGGTACATACGGTACATACACAAACACACGGTACATACGGTACATACACAAACACACGGTACATACGGTACATATGCAAACATACGGTATCATACACAAACATATGGTACATACACAAACATACGGTACATACACAAACATACGGTACATACGGTACCATACACAAACACACGGTACATATGCAAAAATACGGTACATACGGTATCATACACAAACATACGGTACATACACAAACATACGGTACATACACAAACATACGGTACATACACAAACATACGGTACATACGGTACCATACACAAACACACAGTACATATGCAAACATACGGTACATACGGTATCATACACAAACATATGGTACATACACAAACATACGGTACATACACAAACATACGGTACATACACAAACATACGGTACATACGGTACATACACAAACACACGGTACATACGGTACATACACAAACACATGGTACATACGGTACATACACAAACACACGGTACATACGGTACATACACAAACACACGGTACATACGGTACATATGCAAACATACGGTACATATGCAAACATACGGTACATACGGTACATATGCAAACATACGGTACATACGGTATCATACACAAACATACGGTACATACACAAACATACGGTACATACACAAACATATGGTACATACACAAACATACGGTACATACGGTACCATACACAAACACACAGTACATATGCAAACATACGGTACATACGGTATCATACACAAACATATGGTACATAAACAAACATACGGTACATACACAAACATACGGTACATACACAAACATACGGTACATACGGTACATACACAAACACACGGTACATACGGTACATACACAAACACACGGTACATACGGTACATATGCAAACATACGGTATCATACACAAACATACGGTACATACACAAACATACGGTACATACACAAACATACGGTACATACGGTACCATACACAAACACACGGTACATATGCAAACATACGGTACATACGGTATCATACACAAACATACGGTACATACACAAACATACGGTACATACACAAACATACGGTACATACGGTACCATACACAAACACACGGTACATATGCAAACATACGGTACATACGGTATCATACACAAACATACGGTACATACACAAACATACGGTACATACACAAACATACGGTACATACGGTACCATACACAAACACACGGTACATATGCAAACATACGGTACATACGGTATCATACACAAACATACGGTACATACACAAACATACGGTACATACACAAACATACGGTACATACGGTACCATACACAAACACACAGTACATATGCAAACATATGGTACATACGGTATCATACACAAACATACGGTACATACACAAACATACGGTACATACACAAACATACGGTACATACACAAACATACGGTACATACGGTACCATACACAAACACACGGTACATATGCAAACATACGGTACATACGGTATCATACACAAACATACGGTACATACACAAACATACGGTACATACACAAACATACGGTACATACGGTACCATACACAAAACACGGTACATATGCAAACATACGGTACATACGGTATCATACACAAACATACGGTACATACACAAACATACGGTACATACACAAACATACGGTACATACACAAACATACGGTACATATGCAAACATACGGTACATACTGTACCATACACAAACACGGTACATATGCAAACATACGGTACATACGGTATCATACACAAACATACGGTACATACACAAACATACGGTACATACGGTACCATACACAAACATACGGTACATACGGTACATATGCAAACATACGGTACATACGGTATCATACACAAACATACGGTACATACACAAACATACGGTACATACGGTACCATACACAAACATACGGTACATACACAAACATACGGTAGATACACAAATATATGTATGTTTGTGTATGTATCGTATGCTTGTGTATGTACCGTATGTTTGTGTATGTACTGTATGTTTGTACCGTATTTACCGTATGTTTGTGTATGTACCGTATGTTTGTGTATGTACCGTATGTTTGTGTATGTACTGTATGTTTGTACCGTATGTACCGTGTGTTTGTGTATGTACCATATGTACCGTATGTTTGTGTATGGTACCGTATGTACCGTATGTTTGCATATGTACCGTATGTTTGTGTATGGTACCGTATGTACCGTATGTTTGCATATGTACCGTATGTTTGTGTATGTACCGTATTTTTGTGTATGTACCGTATGTTTGCGTATGTACCGTATGTTTGCGTATGTACCGTATGTTTGTGTATGTACCGTATGTACCGTATGTTTGCATATGTACCTTATGTTTGTGTATATACCGTATGTTTGTGTATGTACCGTATGTTTGTGTATGTACCATATGTACCGTATGTTTGTGTATGTACCGTATGTTTGTGTATGTTCCGTATGTTTGTGTATGTACCATATGTACCGTATGTTTGTGTATGTACCGTATGTTTGTGTATGTACCATATGTACCGTATGTTTGTGTATGTACCGTATGTTTGTGTATGTACCGTATGTTTGTGTATGTACCGTATGGTTGTGTATGTACCGAATGTTTGTGTATGGGACCATATGTACCGTATGTTTGTGTATGGTACCGTATGTACCGTATGTTTGTGTATGTACCGTATGTTTGTGTTCATGGAATCCTTGTTCAGGCAAATCAATGTAGTTTAGCTATCACCCTTTGTCCCAGTGGTTTTGTGCTGCTGAGGTTTATTGGTTTTATTTCATGCATAGTCTTTGAATGTATAATTAGATAAAGGGAACATATGTGAGGACACAACTCTTTATTAGCACTCCTATGGCCTTGAGATCTCTGGAAAGGTCACAGCCTTAATGTCAGCTGTGTTATCGTGCCATGCTGAGGATGAACAGTACTTAATGTCAGTTGTGTTATGATGCCATGCTGAGGATGAACAGTACTTAATGTCAGCTGTGTTATGATGCTATGCTGAGGATGAACAGTACTTAATGTCAGTTGTGTTATGATGCCATGCTGAGGATGAACAGTACTTAATGTCAGTTGTGTTATGATGCCATGCTGAGGATGAACAGTACTTAATGTCAGTTGTGTTATCGTGCCATGCTGAGGATGAACAGTACTTAATGTCAGTTGTGTTATGATACCATGCTGAGGATGAACAGTACTTAATGTCAGCTGTGTTATGATGCCATGCTGAGGATGAACAGTACTTAATGTCAGTTGTGTTATCGTGCCATGCTGAGGATGAACAGTACTTAATGTCAGTTGTGTTATGATACCATGCTGAGGATGAACAGTACTTCATGTCAGCTGTGTTATGATGCCATGCTGAGGATGAACAGTACTTAATGTCAGCTGTGTTATGATGCCATGCTGAGGATGAACAGTACTTAATGTCAGCTGTGTTATGATGCCATGCTGAGGATGAACAGTACTTAATGTCAGTTGTGTTATGATGCCATGCTGAGGATGAACAGTACTTAATGTCAGCTGTGTTCAAATACAATTTTATTTGCCACATGCGCCGAATATAACAGGTGTAAACATTACAGGGGGGTACCGGTGCAGAGTCAATGTGCGGGGGCACCGGCTAGTCGAGGTAATTGAGGTAATATGTACATGTGGGTAGAGTTAAAGTGACTATGCATAAATAATAGACAGAGTAGCAGCAGCGTAAAAGAGGGGGATGGGGGCAGTGCAAATAGTCCGGGTAGCCATGATTAGCTGTTCAGGAGTCTTATGGCTTGGGGGTAGAAGCTGTTGAGAAGCTTTTTGGACCTAGACTTGGCGCTCCGGTACCGCTTGCCGTGCGGTAGCAGAGAGAACAGTCTATGACTAGGGTGGCTGGAGTCTTTGACAATTTTGAGGGCCTTCCTCTGACACCGCCTGGTATAGAGGTCCTGGATGGCAGGAAGCTTGGCCGCAGTGATGTACTGGGCCGTACGCACTACCCTCTGTAGTGCCTTGCGGTCAGAGGCCGAGCTGTTGCCATACCAGGCGGTGATGCAACCAGTCAGGATGCTCTCGATGGTGCAGCTGTATAACTTTTTGAGGAT
>NW_025534048.1:115000-127500 GCF_020615455.1 Coregonus clupeaformis
TGAAAGGCGAGTGCCTACGAGTTCAGGAAGGTTTTGTGTGATGCTCACAGTGGTGGGGGCGGACGTCAAGAGAGACCTTTAGAAAATATACAGATTTTTGTCTAAAACTAAACACACAAATATGTATTTTACAGTCTTAAGGAAGGTGAAATATTATACTTAGTCATTTTATAATTTGACTATACTATATTTAGAAAAGCATATGTAATTCGAAACCTTATTCATACAGTTTTGTTGAATAGGAAATACATCATGTAACGTATTTCATTTTCTTATTTTTTATCATATTTGTACTGAGTATTTGAGTTTGTGTCCTCAAAAGTGACAACACCTCAGTCATTTAATAACTATTTTTACCAGAAAGGTGAGAATTGAACCTTTCCAAAAAAAAAGTTTAAATCAGCCGTAAAAACATTCAGAAAATTGCGTAATAATGTTATATCATGTAGCTATCGATGATCTGAACAGTCATCTCAACATGGGATGTTTGGGAGAGGATGCTTTATTAATGTAGCTATCGATGATCTGAACAGTCATCTCAACATGGGATGTTTGGGAGAGGATGCTTTATTAATGTAGCTATCGATGATCTGAACAGTCATCTCAACATGGGATGTTTGGGAGAGGATGCTTTATTATGTAGCTATCGATGATCTGAACAGTCATCTCAACATGGGATGTTTGGGAGAGGATGCTTTATTATGTAGCTATCGATGATCTGAACAGTCATCTCAACATGGGATGTTTGGGAGAGGATGCTTTATTATGTAGCTATCGATGATCTGAACAGTCATCTCAACATGGGATGTTTGGGAGAGGATCCTTTATCATGTAGCTATCGATGATCTGAACAGTCATCTCAACATGGGATGTTTGGGAGAGGATGCTTTATTAATGTAGCTATCGATGATCTGAACAGTCATCTCAACATGGGATGTTTGGGAGAGGATGCTTTATTATGTAGCTATCGATGATCTGAACAGTCATCTCAACATGGGATGTTTGGGAGAGGATCCTTTATCATGTAGCTATCGATGATCTGAACAGTCATCTCAACATGGGATGTTTGGGAGAGGATGCTTTATTATGTAGCTATCGATGATCTGAACAGTCATCTCAACATGGTATGTTTGGGAGAGGATGCTTTATTATGTAGCTATCGATGATCTGAACAGTCATCTCAACATGGGATGTTTGGGAGAGGATGCTTTATTATGTAGCTATCGATGATCTGAACAGTCATCTCAACATGGGATGTTTGGGAGAGGATGCTTTATTATGTAGCTATCGATGATCTGAACAGTCATCTCAACATGGGATGTTTGGGAGAGGATCCTTTATCATGTAGCTATCGATGATCTGAACAGTCATCTCAACATGGGATGTTTGGGAGAGGATCCTTTATCATGTAGCTATCGATGATCTGAACAGTCATCTCAACATGGAATGTTTGGGAGAGGATGCTTTATTATGTAGCTATCGATGATCTGAACAGTCATCTCAACATGGGATGTTTGGGAGAGGATGCTTTATTATGTAGCTATCGATGATCTGAACAGTCATCTCAACATGGGATGTTTGGGAGAGGATCCTTTATTATGTAGCTATCGATGATCTGAACAGTCATCTCAACATGGGATGTTTGGGAGAGGGTCTTTTATCATGTAGCTATCGATGATCTGAACAGTCATCTCAACATGTGATGTTTGGGAGAGGATGCTTTATTATGTAGCTATCGATGATCTGAACAGTCATCTCAACATGGGATGTTTGGGAGAGGATGCTTTATTATGTAGCTATCGATGATCTGAACAGTCATCTCAACATGGGATGTTTGGGAGAGGATCTTTTATCATGTAGCTATCGATGATCTGAACAGTCATCTCAACATGGGATGTTTGGGAGAGGATGCTTTATTATGTAGCTAACGATGATCTGAACAGTCATCTCAACATGGGATGTTTGGGAGAGGATGCTTTATTATGTAGCTATCGATGATCTGAACAGTCATCTCAACATGGGATGTTTGGGAGAGGATGCTTTATTATGTAGCTATCGGTGATCTGAACAGTCATCTCAACATGGGATGTTTGGGAGAGGATCCTTTATTATGTAGCTATCTATGATCTGAACAGTCATCTCAACATGGGATGTTTGGGAGAGGATCCTTTATTATGTAGCTATCGATGATCTGAACAGTCATCTCAACATGGGATGTTTGGGAGAGGATGCTTTATTATGTAGCTATCGATGATCTGAACAGTCATCTCAACATGGGATGTTTGGGAGAGGATGCTTTATTATGTAGCTATCGATGATCTGAACAGTCATCTCAACATGGGATGTTTGGGAGAGGATCTTTATTATGTAGCTATCGATGATCTGAACAGTCATCTCAACATGGGATGTTTGGGAGAGGATCCTTTATTAATGTAGCTATCGATGATCTGAACAGTCATCTCAACATGGGATGTTTGGGAGAGGATCCTTTATTAATGTAGCTATCGATGATCTGAACAGTCATCTCAACATGGGATGTTTGGGAGAGGATCCTTTATTAATGTAGCCAGTCTCTCATTAGATGTAATGACTCCTTATGGGATGATTCACCATTGTGCTCCTGTGAGTGAGGTTGGTTGTATACCGTTGTCAGACAGGCCAGTCTATTAGAAGGACTGGTGTCATTCCATCATGGAGGACAGGCCAGTCTATTAGAAGGACTGGGTCATTCCATCATGGAGGACGACAGGCCAGTCTATTAGAAGGACTGGTGTCATTCCATCATGGAGGATGACAGGCCAGTCTATTAGAAGGACTGGTGTCATTCCATCATGGAGGACGACAGGCCAGTCTATTAGAAGGACTGGTGTCATTCCATCATGGAGGATGACAGGCCAGTCTATTAGAAGGACTGGTGTCATTCCATCATGGAGGAGGACAGGCCAGTCTATTAGAAGGACTGGTGTCATTCCATCATGGAGGAGGACAGGCCAGTCTATTAGAAGGACTGGTGTCATTCCATCATGGAGGACGACAGGCCAGTCTATTAGAAGGACTGGTGTCATTCCATCATGGAGGATGACAGGCCAGTCTATTAGAAGGACTGGTGTCATTCCATCATGGAGGAGGACAGGCCAGTCTATTAGAAGGACTGGTGTCATTCCATCATGGAGGAGGACAGGCCAGTCTATTAGAAGGACTGGTGTCATTCCATCATGGAGGAGGACAGGCCAGTCTATTAGAAGGACTGGTGTCATTCCATCATGGAGGACAGGCCAGTCTATTAGAAGGACTGGTGTCATTCCATCATGGAGGAGGACAGGCCAGTCTATTAGAAGGACTGGTGTCATTCCATCATGGAGGAGGACAGGCCAGTCTATTAGAAGGACTGGTGTCATTCCATCATGGAGGAGGACAGGCCAGTCTATTAGAAGGACTGGTGTCATTCCATCATGGAGGAGGACAGGCCAGTCTATTAGAAGGACTGGTGTCATTCCATCATGGAGGAGGACAGGCCAGTCTATTAGAAGGACTGGTGTCATTCCATCATGGAGGAGGACAGGCCAGTCTATTAGAAGGACTGGTGTCATTCCATCATGGAGGACGACAGGCCAGTCTATTAGAAGGACTGGTGTCATTCCATCATGGAGGAGGACAGGCCAGTCTATTAGAAGGACTGGTGTCATTCCATCATGGAGGAGGACAGGCCAGTCTATTAGAAGGACTGGTGTCATTCCATCATGGAGGACGACAGGCCAGTCTATTAGAAGGACTGGTGTCATTCCATCATGGAGGAGGACAGGCCAGTCTATTAGAAGGACTGGTGTCATTCCATCATGGAGGATGACAGGCCAGTCTATTAGAAGGACTGGTGTCATTCCATCATGGAGGAGGACAGGCCAGTCTATTAGAAGGACTGGTGTCATTCCATCATGGAGGAGGACAGGCCAGTCTATTAGAAGGACTGGTGTCATTCCATCATGGAGGAGGACAGGCCAGTCTATTAGAAGGACTGGTGTCATTCCATCATGGAGGACAGGCCAGTCTATTAGAAGGACTGGTGTCATTCCATCATGGAGGACAGGCCAGTCTATTAGAAGGACTGGTGTCATTCCATCATGGAGGAGGACAGGCCAGTCTATTAGAAGGACTGGGTCATTCCATCATGGAGGAGGACAGGCCAGTCTATTAGAAGGACTGGGTCATTCCATCATGGAGGAGGACAGGCCAGTCTATTAGAAGGACTGGGTCATTCCATCATGGAGGAGGACAGGCCAGTCTATTAGAAGGACTGGTGTCATTCCATCATGGAGGACGACAGGCCAGTCTATTAGAAGGACTGGTGTCATTCCATCATGGAGGATGACAGGCCAGTCTATTAGAAGGACTGGTGTCATTCCATCATGGAGGACGACAGGCCAGTCTATTAGAAGGACTGGTGTCATTCCATCATGGAGGACGACAGGCCAGTCTATTAGAAGGACTGGTGTCATTCCATCATGGAGGACGACAGGCCAGTCTATTAGAAGGACTGGTGTCATTCCATCATGGAGGACGACAGACCAGTCTATTAGAAGGACTGGTGTCATTCCATCATGGAGGACGACAGGCCAGTCTATTAGAAGGACTGGTGTCATTCCATCATGGAGGACGACAGGCCAGTCTATTAGAAGGACTGGTGTCATTCCATCATGGAGGAGGACAGGCCAGTCTATTAGAAGGACTGGGTCATTCCATCATGGAGGACGACAGGCCAGTCTATTAGAAGGACTGGTGTCATTCCATCATGGAGGACGACAGGCCAGTCTATTAGAAGGACTGGTGTCATTCCATCATGGAGGATGACAGGCCAGTCTATTAGAAGGACTGGTGTCATTCCATCATGGAGGACGACAGGCCAGTCTATTAGAAGGACTGGTGTCATTCCATCATGGAGGAGGACAGGCCAGTCTATTAGAAGGACTGGTGTCATTCCATCATGGAGGAGGACAGGCCAGTCTATTAGAAGGACTGGTGTCATTCCATCATGGAGGATGACAGGCCAGTCTATTAGAAGGACTGGGTCATTCCATCATGGAGGAGGACAGGCCAGTCTATTAGAAGGACTGGGTCATTCCATCATGGAGGAGGACAGGCCAGTCTATTAGAAGGACTGGGTCATTCCATCATGGAGGACGACAGGCCAGTCTATTAGAAGGACTGGGTCATTCCATCATGGAGGACGACAGGCCAGTCTATTAGAAGGACTGGGTCATTCCATCATGGAGGAGGACAGGCCAGTCTATTAGAAGGACTGGGTCATTCCATCATGGAGGATGACAGGCCAGTCTATTAGAAGGACTGGGTCATTCCATCATGGAGGACGACAGGCCAGTCTATTAGAAGGACTGGTGTCATTCCATCATGGAGGAGGACAGGCCAGTCTATTAGAAGGACTGGTGTCATTCCATCATGGAGGAGGACAGGCCAGTCTATTAGAAGGACTGGTGTCATTCCATCATGGAGGACGACAGGCCAGTCTATTAGAAGGACTGGTGTCATTCCATCATGGAGGAGGACAGGCCAGTCTATTAGAAGGACTGGTGTCATTCCATCATGGAGGATGACAGGCCAGTCTATTAGAAGGACTGGTGTCATTCCATCATGGAGGACGACAGGCCAGTCTATTAGAAGGACTGGGTCATTCCATCATGGAGGAGGACAGGCCAGTCTATTAGAAGGACTGGTGTCATTCCATCATGGAGGAGGACAGGCCAGTCTATTAGAAGGACTGGTGTCATTCCATCATGGAGGATGACAGGCCAGTCTATTAGAAGGACTGGGTCATTCCATCATGGAGGAGGACAGGCCAGTCTATTAGAAGGACTGGGTCATTCCATCATGGAGGAGGACAGGCCAGTCTATTAGAAGGACTGGTGTCATTCCATCATGGAGGAGGACAGGCCAGTCTATTAGAAGGACTGGGTCATTCCATCATGGAGGAGGACAGGCCAGTCTATTAGAAGGACTGGTGTCATTCCATCATGGAGGAGGACAGGCCAGTCTATTAGAAGGACTGGGTCATTCCATCATGGAGGAGGACAGGCCAGTCTATTAGAAGGACTGGTGTCATTCCATCATGGAGGAGGACAGGCCAGTCTATTAGAAGGACTGGTGTCATTCCATCATGGAGGATGACAGGCCAGTCTATTAGAAGGACTGGTGTCATTCCATCATGGAGGAGGACAGGCCAGTCTATTAGAAGGACTGGTGTCATTCCATCATGGAGGAGGACAGGCCAGTCTATTAGAAGGACTGGTGTCATTCCATCATGGAGGAGGACAGGCCAGTCTATTAGAAGGACTGGGTCATTCCATCATGGAGGAGGACAGGCCAGTCTATTAGAAGGACTGGTGTCATTCCATCATGGAGGAGGACAGGCCAGTCTATTAGAAGGACTGGGGTCATTCCATCATGGAGGACGACAGGCCAGTCTATTAGAAGGACTGGGTCATTCCATCATGGAGGACAGGCCAGTCTATTAGAAGGACTGGTGTCATTCCATCATGGAGGACGACAGGCCAGTCTATTAGAAGGACTGGTGTCATTCCATCATGGAGGAGGACAGGCCAGTCTATTAGAAGGACTGGTGTCATTCCATCATGGAGGAGGACAGGCCAGTCTATTAGAAGGACTGGTGTCATTCCATCATGGAGGAGGACAGGCCAGTCTATTAGAAGGACTGGTGTCATTCCATCATGGAGGAGGACAGGCCAGTCTATTAGAAGGACTGGGTCATTCCATCATGGAGGAGGACAGGCCAGTCTATTAGAAGGACTGTGTCATTCCATCATGGAGGAGGACAGGCCAGTCTATTAGAAGGACTGGTGTCATTCCATCATGGAGGACGACAGGCCAGTCTATTAGAAGGACTGGTGTCATTCCATCATGGAGGAGGACAGGCCAGTCTATTAGAAGGACTGGGTCATTCCATCATGGAGGACGACAGGCCAGTCTATTAGAAGGACTGGGTCATTCCATCATGGAGGACGACAGGCCAGTCTATTAGAAGGACTGGGTCATTCCATCATGGAGGAGGACAGGCCAGTCTATTAGAAGGACTGGGTCATTCCATCATGGAGGACGACAGGCCAGTCTATTAGAAGGACTGGTGTCATTCCATCATGGAGGAGGACAGGCCAGTCTATTAGAAGGACTGGGTCATTCCATCATGGAGGAGGACAGACCAGTCTATTAGAAGGACTGGTGTCATTCCATCATGGAGGATGACAGGCCAGTCTATTAGAAGGACTGGGTCATTCCATCATGGAGGACGACAGGCCAGTCTATTAGAAGGACTGGGTCATTCCATCATGGAGGAGGACAGGCCAGTCTATTAGAAGGACTGGGTCATTCCATCATGGAGGAGGACAGGCCAGTCTATTAGAAGGACTGGGTCATTCCATCATGGAGGAGGACAGGCCAGTCTATTAGAAGGACTGGGTCATTCCATCATGGAGGAGGACAGACCAGTCTATTAGAAGGACTGGTGTCATTCCATCATGGAGGAGGACAGGCCAGTCTATTAGAAGGACTGGTGTCATTCCATCATGGAGGACGACAGGCCAGTCTATTAGAAGGACTGGGTCATTCCATCATGGAGGACGACAGGCCAGTCTATAAGAAGGACTGGTGTCATTCCATCATGGAGGAGGACAGGCCAGTCTATTAGAAGGACTGGTGTCATTCCATCATGGAGGAGGACAGGCCAGTCTATTAGAAGGACTGGGTCATTCCATCATGGAGGATGACAGGCCAGTCTATTAGAAGGACTGGTGTCATTCCATCATGGAGGAGGACAGGCCAGTCTATTAGAAGGACTGGGTCATTCCATCATGGAGGAGGACAGGCCAGTCTATTAGAAGGACTGGGGTCATTCCATCATGGAGGAGGACAGGCCAGTCTATTAGAAGGACTGGTGTCATTCCATCATGGAGGAGGACAGGCCAGTCTATTAGAAGGACTGGTGTCATTCCATCATGGAGGACGACAGGCCAGTCTATTAGAAGGACTGGTGTCATTCCATCATGGAGGAGGACAGGCCAGTCTATTAGAAGGACTGGTGTCATTCCATCATGGAGGAGGACAGGCCAGTCTATTAGAAGGACTGGTGTCATTCCATCATGGAGGAGGACAGGCCAGTCTATTAGAAGGACTGGGTCATTCCATCATGGAGGAGGACAGGCCAGTCTATTAGAAGGACTGGTGTCATTCCATCATGGAGGAGGACAGGCCAGTCTATTAGAAGGACTGGTGTCATTCCATCATGGAGGAGGACAGGCCAGTCTATTAGAAGGACTGGTGTCATTCCATCATGGAGGAGGACAGGCCAGTCTATTAGAAGGACTGGTGTCATTCCATCATGGAGGACGACAGGCCAGTCTATTAGAAGGACTGGTGTCATTCCATCATGGAGGATGACAGGCCAGTCTATTAGAAGGACTGGTGTCATTCCATCATGGAGGAGGACAGGCCAGTCTATTAGAAGGACTGGTGTCATTCCATCATGGAGGAGGACAGGCCAGTCTATTAGAAGGACTGGTGTCATTCCATCATGGAGGAGGACAGGCCAGTCTATTAGAAGGACTGGTGTCATTCCATCATGGAGGAGGACAGGCCAGTCTATTAGAAGGACTGGTGTCATTCCATCATGGAGGAGGACAGGCCAGTCTATTAGAAGGACTGGTGTCATTCCATCATGGAGGAGGACAGGCCAGTCTATTAGAAGGACTGGGTCATTCCATCATGGAGGACAGGCCAGTCTATTAGAAGGACTGGGTCATTCCATCATGGAGGAGGACAGGCCAGTCTATTAGAAGGACTGGGTCATTCCATCATGGAGGAGGACAGGCCAGTCTATTAGAAGGACTGGTGTCATTCCATCATGGAGGAGGACAGGCCAGTCTATTAGAAGGACTGGTGTCATTCCATCATGGAGGAGGACAGGCCAGTCTATTAGAAGGACTGGTGTCATTCCATCATGGAGGAGGACAGGCCAGTCTATTAGAAGGACTGGTGTCATTCCATCATGGAGGACGACAGGCCAGTCTATTAGAAGGACTGGTGTCATTCCATCATGGAGGAGGACAGGCCAGTCTATTAGAAGGACTGGTGTCATTCCATCATGGAGGAGGACAGGCCAGTCTATTAGAAGGACTGGTGTCATTCCATCATGGAGGAGGACAGGCCAGTCTATTAGAAGGACTGGTGTCATTCCATCATGGAGGAGGACAGGCCAGTCTATTAGAAGGACTGGTGTCATTCCATCATGGAGGAGGACAGGCCAGTCTATTAGAAGGACTGGGTCATTCCATCATGGAGGAGGACAGGCCAGTCTATTAGAAGGACTGGGTCATTCCATCATGGAGGACGACAGGCCAGTCTATTAGAAGGACTGGTGTCATTCCATCATGGAGGACGACAGGCCAGTCTATTAGAAGGACTGGTGTCATTCCATCATGGAGGACGACAGGCCAGTCTATTAGAAGGACTGGTGTCATTCCATCATGGAGGACGACAGGCCAGTCTATTAGAAGGACTGGGTCATTCCATCATGGAGGAGGACAGGCCAGTCTATTAGAAGGACTGGTGTCATTCCATCATGGAGGAGGACAGGCCAGTCTATTAGAAGGACTGGTGTCATTCCATCATGGAGGAGGACAGGCCAGTCTATTAGAAGGACTGGGTCATTCCATCATGGAGGAGGACAGGCCAGTCTATTAGAAGGACTGGGTCATTCCATCATGGAGGACGACAGGCCAGTCTATTAGAAGGACTGGGTCATTCCATCATGGAGGACGACAGGCCAGTCTATTAGAAGGACTGGTGTCATTCCATCATGGAGGACGACAGGCCAGTCTATTAGAAGGACTGGGTCATTCCATCATGGAGGATGACAGGCCAGTCTATTAGAAGGACTGGTGTCATTCCATCATGGAGGACGACAGGCCAGTCTATTAGAAGGACTGGTGTCATTCCATCATGGAGGATGACAGGCCAGTCTATTAGAAGGACTGGTGTCATTCCATCATGGAGGATGACAGGCCAGTCTATTAGAAGGACTGGTGTCATTCCATCATGGAGGATGACAGGCCAGTCTATTAGAAGGACTGGTGTCATTCCATCATGGAGGATGACAGGCCAGTCTATTAGAAGGACTGGTGTCATTCCATCATGGAGGATGACAGGCCAGTCTATTAGAAGGACTGGTGTCATTCCATCATGGAGGACGACAGGCCAGTCTATTAGAAGGACTGGTGTCATTCCATCATGGAGGACGACAGGCCAGTCTATTAGAAGGACTGGGTCATTCCATCATGGAGGAGGACAGGCCAGTCTATTAGAAGGACTGGTGTCATTCCATCATGGAGGATGACAGTTTTATGACCTTAGGACCCGTCTGCCAACACCCTGCACTTCGCCTAAAGCTCCTCCCACTCCACCACCCCGGCCATGCCCTGTAGACCGCGGTGGCAGATGAGTAGTGTCAACATAGAAACTGGCTCTTCATAGCCAATACAGACAGACCTCAGCCTCCTAGCCAATACCGACAGACCTCAGCCTCCTAGCCAATACCGACAGACCTCAGCCTCCTAGCCAATACCGACAGACCTCAGCCTCCTAGCCAATACCGACAGACCTCATTCTCCTAGCCAATACAGACAGACCTCAGTCTCCTAGCCAATACCGACAGACCTCAGCCTCCTAGCCAATACAGACAGACCTCAGCCTCCTAGCCAATACCGACAGACCTCATTCTCCTAGCCAATACAGACAGACCTCAGTCTCCTAGCCAATACCGACAGACCTCAGCCTCCTAGCCAATACAGACAGACCTCAGCCTCCTAGCCAATACCGACAGACCTCAGTCTCCTAGCCAATACCGACAGACCTCAGTCTCCTAGCCAATAGAGACAGACCTCAGCCTCCTAGCCAATAGAGACAGACTTTAAGCTCTTAGAGCGATGATGCTGACTGCTGTTTAGTTCATCAGTGGCTGTGAGATTCCATGTTTCTGTTTCTCTGGGCTGTGTAAATAGTGTGTGGAGTGTTTACCAGCATCTCACACACACACACACACACACACACACACACACACACACACACACACACACACACACACGCACACACTAGACAGGCTGGTCTGCTGAGGGTTGACATCAGTTCAAACAGATTGTACAGTGGGTGATAAATGGCTCCCAGTCATCTGATGAAGGTGTCCGAGAACACAACAGAACACAACAGAGAAACATGTCCCCAACATTACAAACATCACACTGCAGCATTACCCTCCTCTCTGAGAACATCACACTGCTGCATTACCCTCCTCTCTGAGAACATCACACTGCTGCATTACCCTCCTCTCTGAGAACATCACACTGCTGCATTACCCTCCTCTCTGAGAACATCACACTGCTGCATTACCCTCCTCTCTGAGAACATCACACTGCTGCATTACCCTCCTCTCTGAGAACATCACACTGCTGCATTACCCTCCTCTCTGAGAACATCACACTGCTGCATTACCCTCCTCTCTGAGAACATCACACTGCTGCATTACCCTCCTCTCTGAGAACATCACACTGCTGCATTACCCTCCTCTCTGAGAAAACCACACTGCTGCATTACCCTCCTCTCTGAGAACATCCCACTGCTGCATTACCCTCCTCTCTGAGAACATCCCACTGCTGCATTACCCTCCTCTCTGAGAACATCACACTGCTGCATCCCGTGTAGCTCAGTTGGTAGAGCATGGCGTTTGCAACGCCAGGGTTGTGGGTTCGATTCCCACGGGGGGTCCAGTATGAAATATGTATGCTAAATGACTACAATGTAAGATGTGATTTACCAAGTAGCACCTTAACGCCTTCAAACTGTCTGATCGTGTTCGGGAACGTCACGTTGGTTTGACGGGTTTTTGGTAGGTAAAGGACTATTGTTAGTTGGTTCCAGTCAGCTCTGCTGCCATTTAAACTCCTGATAATATTATGTCCATTTATGTTACGCTAAGATTGACCAAATAGTACCTGTCTAAATGTCTTCAAATGGTTGGATCCTGTTTGGAAATGTGACTCTGGTTACATGCTTCCTGTAGGGTTTCAGCGCTTGTCGTCTCTGGTGCCATTTAAACTCCTGATAAACACCAATCATCTTTGTTCAGTGATACACGGCATCATGCTGTAGTAATGGGATTATAATGTATTTATGGTGACTGTCATTTGATACACGGCATCATGCTGTAGTAATGGGATTATAATGGATTTATGGTGACTGTCATTTGATACACGGCATCATGCTGTAGTAATGGGATTATAATGGATTTATGGTGACTGTCATTTGATACACGGCATCATGCTGTAGTAATGGGATTATAATGGATTTATGGTGACTGTCATTTGATACACGGCATCATGCTGTAGTAATGGGATTATAATGGATTTATGGTGACTGTCATTTGATAC
>NW_025534048.1:130000-155000 GCF_020615455.1 Coregonus clupeaformis
AAGTGAAGTAGATAATAAACAAAAGTGAAATAAACAATAAATATTAACAGTAAACATTACACTCAGAAGTTCCAAAAGAATAAAGACATTTCAAATGTCATATTATGTATATATACAGTGTTGTAACAATGTGCAAATAGTTAAAGTACAAATGGGAAAATAAATCAACATAAATATGGGTTGTATTTACAATGGTGTTTGTTCTTCACTGGTTGCCCTTTTCTTGTGGCAACAGGTCACAAATCTAGCTGCTGTGATGGCACACTGTGGGATTTCACCCAGTAGATAAGGGAGTTTATCAAAATTGGGTTTGTTTTCTAATTCTTTGTGGATCGCTGTAATCTGAGGGAAATATGTGTCTCTAATATGGTCATACATTTGGCAGGAGGTTAGGAAGTGCAGCTCAGTTTCCACCTCATTTTGTGGGCAGTGTGCCCATAGCCTGTCTTCTCTTGAGAGCCAGGTCTGCCTACGGCGGCCTTTCTCAATAGCAAGGCTATGCTCACTGAGTCTGTACATAGTCAAAGCTTTCCTTAAGTTTGGGTCAGTCACAGTGGTCAGGTATTCTGCCACTGTGTACTCTCAGTTTAGGGCCAAATAGCATTCTAGTTTGCTCAGTTTTTTTGTTAATTCCTTCCAATGTGTCAAGTAATTATCTTTTTGTTTTCTCATAATTTGGTTGTTAATTGTGTTGCTGTCCTGGGGCTCTGTGGGGTCTGTTTGTGTTTGTGAACAGAGCCCCAAGGACCAGCTTGCTTAGGGGACTCTTCTCCAGGTTCATCTCTCTGTAGGTGATGGCTTTGTTATGGAAGGTTTGGGAATCGCTTCCTTTTAAGTGGTTGTAGAATTTAACGGCTCTTTTCTGGATTTTGATAATTAGCGGGTGTCGGCTCTGCATGCATTATTTGGTGTTTTACGTTTGATAAAGAAATGTGTGAGTAAGATATGACTAAAATGTCACACCCTCAAACTAATGATGCATGAATAATTAGTAGACCAGAGCTTTAGAGAATTAATCAAATGTGTTTATGTCTAAGGAATGCAGCCTATGATAAAAACGTGTGTGTGTGTGTGTGTGTGTGTGTGTGTGTGTGTGTGTGTGTGTGTGTGTGTGTGTGTGTGTGTGTGTGTGTGTGTGTGTGTGTGTGTGTGTGTGTGTGTGTGTGTGTGTGTGTGTGTGTGTGTGTGTGTGTGTGTGTGTGTGTGTGTGTGTGTGTGTGTGTGTGTGTGTGAGTGACCTGATGGTCAGGAGAGCAGAGGAAAAACATGAGCTAAACGTATAGTATAGTGGAAATATACAGCCCGCCTACAGAGGGGTGGGATTTATGTATGACGTGTGTGTATAAAAGAATTGTACGACCATTTTGTTGCAGAACGTTTCTCAATGAATAAAGTCTGATGATTGTATGCTGGGCTGCTTGGTCTGATTATTAGAGATTTACAGACTGAGTTATAAAGTTCATTTTTGAAACATTGAGACATAAATTCTCAGTTGTACACTGACGATATTTTTGCAGAATTCTGCATGCAGAGTCTCAATTTGGTGTTTGTCCCATTTTTGTGAATTCTTGGTTGGTGAGCGGACCCCAGACCTCACAACCATAAAGGGCAATGGGTTCAATAACTGATTCAAGTATTATTTAGCCAGATCTTAATTGGGATGTCGAATTTTATGTTCCTTTTGATGTCGTAGAAGGCCCTTCTTGCCTTGTCTCTCAGATTGTTCACAGCTTTGTGGAAGTTACCTGTGGTACTGATATTTAGGCTGAGGTGTGTATAGTTTTTTTGTGTGCTCTAGGGCAACGGTGTCTAGATGGAATTTGTATTTGTGGTCCTGGCAACTGGACTTTTTTTTGGAACACAGGGAAAGGGATAGCAAACAATGTATTGACTAAATTCCTCTTGCCTCTACACTATAAATGACTGGGAACATAACTCCTCTTGTCTGTAGAGGCAAGGGAAAAACCTAGCGCCGGTATTATGGGTCATATATTTTGAATGGTAAGGGCTAGAATCAAGCTGTTTTCTCTGAGGAAAAGAGGGAGACTTGGCTATGTTGCAGTGGGGGGAAAAGGGGGAGGGTTGAGCGAGACTACAAATTCAAAGACAGCCTACCTTTCTATACTTGAGGGAGAGAAAAACATAGCTAGACTGTTGTTTTACTATTAAACTCAATGCTGCTATAAAATTTGGTAAAGCAGCTTGTGTTTCTTAACCAGGTATAGGGTAGTTAACTAGAAGGCAGGTGATGACTGGTTAGCTACGGGGAAGCAAGAGAATCACCAGCTGTGGTGCTAATATGTATTTATCACTGAAAAACGCTCAATCTCGCCAAAAAACTCTTGTCCATTCCACTTAGTTGTCAGATTTTTAGTCACAGAGATATAATTTTGTCTCGTTTCAGTCAACTGAAATGAACAATCTTTTTTTTTGTTTCGTTATAGTTTTTTTTCTGGGTCTGTTTAGCCAGTTATAGTCTCATCAGTTGTCACTGAACAATCAGTGTTTAACAAATATTTTAGTTGATGAGATGAACGCTGATCCAGAGCGTACACACGGAGCATCTTCTATAAGGGCTGAGTCAGTGGAGGATAACAATA
This sequence comes from Coregonus clupeaformis, assembly GCF_020615455.1. Classification (NCBI taxonomy): domain Eukaryota; kingdom Metazoa; phylum Chordata; class Actinopteri; order Salmoniformes; family Salmonidae; genus Coregonus; species Coregonus clupeaformis. Next base: position 132,601 of record NW_025534048.1, read on the forward strand.
ATAATATCCCATTTAGCAGACGCTTTTATCCAAAGCGACTTACAGTCATGCGCGCATAAATTTTTTTGTGTGTATGGGGTGGTCCCGGGGATCGAACCCACTACCTTGGCATTACAAGCGCCGTGCTCTACCAGCTGAGATACAGAGATAGATGTCATGACAAAGTATTGAGAAACTTTTGTTATTGACCAAATACTTATTTTCCACCATAATTTGCAAATAAATTCATAAAAAATCCTACAATGTGATTTTCTGGAATTTATTTTCTCATTTTGTCTGTCATAGTTGACGTGTACCTATGATGAAAATTACAGGCCTCTCTCATCTTTTTCAGTGGGAGAACTTGCACAATTGGTGGCTGACTAAATACTTTTTTCCCCCACTGTATAGAACCTATTACATTCACATAACAGTCATTGTCATCACCATCTTACCGAGATGGACAATGATTCAAGAGTTTTATCCCAAGGTGAATGTATTTCCACTGGAGGGTCTGTGTGTATATTAGAAAAGCACTCTATCTATTCCACTGCTGTTTTTAAATGTGTCTGTTTTAGTGAACGCAGAGAATATGCAGAGAGGACACTTACATTTGACGTTTCATTAAAGAACACTCAAATGACAGCCTTAAAACCACTCCGTTATTTTGCTGATGCTTCTCTGCTCCCCTACGCTCTCTCTCTCTCTGTGAAGAACGTTTTAGACGTGCGTGGGCTCACCGCGGCGCCTTTCTATTCAAGACGAAGCTGCCGCTACTTTTATGTTCAGGGAACAAAATAGTTTCTGTCAGACAGACTTAGAAGACTAAGTTGGACTAAGAAGACATTGATGACGTTCAAGCTAGACTGCAGTCAGGAAACCATCCCAATGGGGAAATAACATAGGGCAGGTCCTACACCACAAAGAAGCATTGTCCTAGCATAAGTCAACAGCTATTTTGATTGGGATTTGCATCAAGAAATTTGATTTGAATTCAATCATCAGTATCCAATTGAGACCTCTACAGTTCTTATTGAGGTTAATCAGCCTGTGTTCTGTTCTGTTCTACAGAGTTTAATCAGCCTGTTCTGTTCTACAGAGGTTAATCAGCCTCTGTTCTGTTCTGTTCTACAGAGGTTAATCAGCCTGTTCTGTTCTGTTCTACAGAGGTTAATCAGCCTGTTCTGTTCTACAGAGTTTAATCAGCCTGTTCTGTTCTACAGAGGTTAATCAGCCTGTGTTCTGTTCTGTTCTACAGAGGTTAATCAGCCTGTTCTGTTCTACAGATGTTAATCAGCCTGTGTTCTGTTCTGTTCTACAGAGGTTAATCAGCCTGTGTTCTGTTCTGTTCTACAGTGGTTAATCAGCCTGTTCTGTTCTACAGAGGTTAATCAGCCTGTTCTGTTCTGTTCTACAGAGGTTAATCAGCCTGTGTTCTGTTCTGTTCTACAGAGGTTAATCAGCCTGTTCTGTTCTACAGAGGTTAATCAGCCTGTTCTGTTCTGTTCTACAGAGGTTAATCAGCATGTTCTGTTCTACAGAGGTTAATCAGCCTATGTTCTGTTCTACAGAGGTTAATCAGCCTGTTCTGTTCTGTTCTACAGTGGTTAATCAGCATGTTCTGTTCTACAGAGGTTAATCAGCCTATGTTCTGTTCTACAGGGGTTAATCAGCCTGTTCTGTTCTACAGAGTTTAATCAGCCTGTTCTGTTCTACAGAGGTTAATCAGCCTGTTCTGTTCTACAGTGGTTAATCAGCCTGTTCTGTTCTACAGAGTTTAATCAGCCTGTTCTGTTCTACAGAGGTTAATCAGCCTGTTCTGTTCTACAGTGGTTAATCAGCCTGTTCTGTTCTACAGAGGTTAATCAGCCTGTTCTGTTCTGTTCTACAGAGGTTAATCAGCCTGTGTTCTGTTCTGTTCTACAGAGGTTAATCAGCATGTTCTGTTCTACAGAGGTTAATCAGCCTGTTCTGTTCTACAGAGGTTAATCAGCCTGTTCTGTTCTGTTCTACAGAGGTTAATCAGCATGTTCTGTTCTACAGAGGTTAATCAGCCTATGTTCTGTTCTACAGAGGTTAATCAGCCTGTTCTGTTCTGTTCTACAGTGGTTAATCAGCATGTTCTGTTCTACAGAGGTTAATCAGCCTATGTTCTGTTCTACAGGGGTTAATCAGCCTCTGTTCTGTTCTGTTCTACAGAGGTTAATCAGCCTGTTCTGTTCTGTTCTACAGAGGTTAATCAGCCTGTTCTGTTCTACAGAGTTTAATCAGCCTGTTCTGTTCTACAGAGGTTAATCAGCCTGTGTTCTGTTCTGTTCTACAGAGGTTAATCAGCCTGTTCTGTTCTACAGAGGTTAATCAGCCTGTGTTCTGTTCTGTTCTACAGAGGTTAATCAGCCTGTTCTGTTCTACAGAGGTTAATCAGCCTGTTCTGTTCTACAGAGGTTAATCAGCCTGTTCTGTTCTACAGAGGTTAATCAGCCTGTTCTGTTCTACAGAGGTTAATCAGCCTATGTTCTGTTCTGTTCTACAGAGGTTAATCAGCCTGTGTTCTGTTCTGTTCTACAGTGGTTAATCAGCATGTTATGTTCTATAGAGGTTAATCAGCATGTTCTGTTCTATAGAGGTTAATCAGCATGTTCTGTTCTATAGAGGTTAATCAGCCTGTGTTCTGTTCTACAGAGGTTAATCAGCCTGTTCTGTTCTACAGAGGTTGTAACTATTCTGTCTCGTTGGGCAGATTGAGCTCGGAAGCTGCCAGGAAAAACATTAGTGTTGTTGAGAATCTCCTAACAGTGTATCTTAACAGGAATTTATGATAATGCCTAAAATGTCAGGCTGTTCAGATGGGATGGAGTTTTGGCCTGCCTGGTGACATCACCAGGAGGTATATTAGTTAATAGACCAATAAGAAAGAGAGTTCCAAACCTCTCGGCCAATAACAGACCACTCCCAGACAGTCCTAATTAATTTCTTGCTTGAGAAATTGCGCTTGAGAAATTGCTCTTTGCTAAGAAGCTATTTTTGTTTCTTCTTGACCATTTTAATTGAAAATAATCACACTAAGGTACTTAATTGTTACCCAGAAATTATTTGATATTGATATTTTTTTTTTAAATGCTGCATTGGTCCTTTAACAGTGTCTCTTTAACATGGGAACATTGGTGTTGTTGAGAATCTCTTAACGTTTGTGTTGTGGAGAATCAGGGTGATCATTATAACATTTACATTTTAGTCATTTAGCAGACGCTCTTATCCAGAGCGACTTACAGGAGCAATTAGGGTTAAGTGCCTTGCTCAAGGGCACATCGACAGATTTTTCACCTAGTCGGCTCGGGGATTAGAACCAGCGACCTTTCGGTTACTGGCACAACGCTCTTACCCACTAAGCCACCTGCCGCCCAATATAACATAGCAAGACATTAATTTATGACAGCTGGTTATAATCATGACAGAGCAAGACATTAATTTATGACAGCTGGTTATAATCATGACAGAGCAAGACATTAATTTATGACAGCTGGTTATAATCATGACAGAGCAAGACATTAATTTATGACAGCTGGTTATAATCATGACAGAGCAAGACATTAATTTATGACAGCTGGTTATAATCATGACAGAGCAAGACATTAATTTATGACAGCTGGTTATAATCGCGACAGAGCAAGACATTAATTTATGACAGCTGGTTATAATCATGACAGAGCAAGACATTAATTTATGACAGCTGGTTATAATCATGACAGAGCAAGACATTAATTTATGACAGCTGGTTATAATCATGACAGAGCAAGACATTAATTTATGACAGCTGGTTATAATCATGACAGAGCAAGACATTAATTTATGACAGCTGGTTATAATCATGACAGAGCAAGACATTAATTTATGACAGCTGGTTATAATCATGACAGAGCAAGACATTAATTTATGACAGCTGGTTATAATCATGACAGAGCAAGACATTAATTTATGACAGCTGGTTATAATCATGACAGAGCAAGACATTAATTTATGACAGCTGGTTATAATCATGACAGAGCAAGACATTAATTTCTCTCCTCTCATAGTGCTGTTGTGTCTTCTGGACATTTCATCTTCATTTCATCTGGCAACAAGATTAAATGTATTTTTTTCAAATGAATGGAAAATGGCCTCAGATATCAATGTGTCTTCAGGGTGCTGCTAATGGCCTCAGATATCAATGTGTCTTCAGGGTGCTGCTAATGGCCTCAGATATCAATGTGTCTTCAGGGTGCTGCTAATGGCCTCAGATATCAATGTGTCTTCAGGGTGCTGCTAATGGCCTCAGATATCAATGTGTCTTCAGGGTGCTGCTAATGGCCTCAGATATCAATGTGTCTTCAGGGTGCTGCTAATGGCCTCAGATATCAATGTGTCTTCAGGGTGCTGCTAATGGCCTCAGATATCAATGTGTCTTCAGGGTGCTGCTAATGGCCTCAGATATCAATGTGTCTTCAGGGTGCTGCTAATGGCCTCAGATATCAATGTGTCTTCAGGGTGCTGCTAATGGCCTCAGATATCAATGTGTCTTCAGGGTGCTGCTAATGGCCTCAGATATCAATGTGTCTTCAGGGTGCTGCTAATGGCCTCAGATATCAATGTGTCTTCAGGGTGCTGCTAATGGCCTCAGATATCAATGTGTCTTCAGGGTGCTGCTAATGGCCTCAGATATCAATGTGTCTTCAGGGTGCTGCTAATGGCCTCAGATATCAATGTGTCTTCAGGGTGCTGCTAATGGCCTCAGATATCAATGTGTCTTCAGGGTGCTGCTAATGGCCTCAGATATCAATGTGTCTTCAGGGTGCTGCTAATGGCCTCAGATATCAATGTGTCTTCAGGGTGCTGCTAATGGCCTCAGATATCAATGTGTCTTCAGGGTGCTGCTAATGGCCTCAGATATCAATGTGTCTTCAGGGTGCTGCTAATGGCCTCAGATATCAATGTGTCTTCAGGGTGCTGCTAATGGCCTCAGATATCAATGTGTCTTCAGGGTGCTGCTAATGGCCTCAGATATCAATGTGTCTTCAGGGTGCTGCTAATGGCCTATATCTCAGCTCCAGTGTATATCTCAGCTCCAGTGTATATAACAGCTCCAGTGTATATCTCAGCTCCAGTGTATATCTCAGCTCCAGTGTATATCTCAGCTCCAGTGTATATCTCAGCTCCAGTGTATATAACAGCTCCAGTGTATATCTCAGCTCCAGTGTATATCTCAGCTCCAGTGTATATAACAGCTCCAGTGTATATCTCAGCTCCAGTGTATATCTCAGCTCCAGTGTATTATCTCAGCTCCAGTGTATTATCTCAGCTCCAGTGTATATCTCAGCTCCAGTGTATATAACAGCTCCAGTGTATATCTCAGCTCCAGTGTATTATCTCAGCTCCAGTGTATTATCTCAGCTCCAGTGTATTATCTCAGCTCCAGTGTATATCTCAGCTCCAGTGTATATCTCAGCTCCAGTGTATATCTCAGCTCCAGTGTATATCTCAGCTCCAGTGTATTATCTAAGCTCCAGTGTATATCTCAGCTCCAGTGTATATCTCAGCTCCAGTGTATATCTCAGCTCCAGTGTATATAACAGCTCCAGTGTATATCTCAGCTCCAGTGTATTATCTCAGCTCCAGTGTATTATCTCAGCTCCAGTGTATATCTCAGCTCCAGTGTATATAACAGCTCCAGTGTATATCTCAGCTCCAGTGTATTATCTCAGCTCCAGTGTATTATCTCAGCTCCAGTGTATTATCTCAGCTCCAGTGTATATCTCAGCTCCAGTGTATATCTCAGCTCCAGTGTATATCTCAGCTCCAGTGTATATCTCAGCTCCAGTGTATTATCTAAGCTCCAGTGTATATCTCAGCTCCAGTGTATATCTCAGCTCCAGTGTATATAACAGCTCCAGTGTATATCTCAGCTCCAGTGTATTATCTCAGCTCCAGTGTATTATCTCAGCTCCAGTGTATATCTCAGCTCCAGTGTATATAACAGCTCCAGTGTATATCTCAGCTCCAGTGTATTATCTCAGCTCCAGTGTATTATCTCAGCTCCAGTGTATTATCTCAGCTCCAGTGTATATCTCAGCTCCAGTGTATATCTCAGCTCCAGTGTATATCTCAGCTCCAGTGTATTATCTAAGCTCCAGTGTATATCTCAGCTCCAGTGTATATCTCAGCTCCAGTGTATATCTCAGCTCCAGTGTATATCTCAGCTCCAGTGTATATCTCAGCTCCAGTGTATATCTCAGCTCCAGTGTATATCTAAGCTCCAGTGTATATCTCAGCTCCAGTGTATATCTCAGCTCCAGTGTATATCTCAGCTCCAGTGTATATAACAGCTCCAGTGTATATCTCAGCTCCAGTGTATATCTCAGCTCCAGTGTATTATCTCAGCTCCAGTGTATTATCTCAGCTCCAGTGTATTATCTCAGCTCCAGTGTATATCTCAGCTCCAGTGTATATCTCAGCTCCAGTGTATATCTCAGCTCCAGTGTATATCTCAGCTCCAGTGGTATATCTCAGCTCCAGTGTATATCTCAGCTCCAGTGTATATCTCAGCTCCAGTGTATTATCTCAGCTCCAGTGTATTATCTCAGCTCCAGTGTATATCTCAGCTCCAGTGTATATAACAGCTCCAGTGTATATCTCAGCTCCAGTGTATATAACAGCTCCAGTGTATATCTCAGCTCCAGTGTATATCTCAGCTCCAGTGTATATCTCAGCTCCAGTGTATATCTCAGCTCCAGTGTATATCTCAGCTCCAGTGTATATCTCAGCTCCAGTGTATATCTCAGCTCCAGTGTATAGCTCAGCTCCAGTGTATATCTCAGCTCCGGTTTCAGTGTATATCTCGGTCTCAGCTCCAGTGTATATCTCAGCTCCAGTGTATATCTCAGCTCCAGTGTATATCTCAGCTCCAGTGTATTATCTCAGCTCCAGTGTATATGTCAGCTCCAGTGTATATAACAGCTCCAGTGTATATCTCAGCTCCAGTGTATATCTCAGCTCCAGTGTATATCTCAGCTCCAGTGTATATAACAGCTCCAGTGTATATCTCAGCTCCAGTGTATTATCTCAGCTCCAGTGTATTATCTCAGCTCCAGTGTATATCTCAGCTCCAGTGTATATCTCAGCTCCAGTGTATATCTCAGCTCCAGTGTATTATCTAAGCTCCAGTGTATTATCTAAGCTCCAGTGTATATCTCAGCTCCAGTGTATATCTCAGCTCCAGTGTATATCTCAGCTCCAGTGTATATAACAGCTCCAGTGTATATCTCAGCTCCAGTGTATTATCTCAGCTCCAGTGTATTATCTCAGCTCCAGTGTATTAACTCAGCTCCAGTGTATATCTCAGCTCCAGTGTATATCTCAGCTCCAGTGTATATCTCAGCTCCAGTGTATATCTCAGCTCCAGTGTATTATCTCAGCTCCAGTGTATTATCTCAGCTCCAGTGTATATCTCAGCTCCAGTGTATATAACAGCTCCAGTGTATATCTCAGCGCTCCAGTGTATTATCTCAGCTCCAGTGTATTATCTCAGCTCCAGTGTATTATCTCAGCTCCAGTGTATTATCTCAGCTCCAGTGTATATCTCAGCTCCAGTGTATATCTCAGCTCCAGTGTATTATCTAAGCTCCAGTGTATATCTCAGCTCCAGTGTATATTCAGCTCCAGTGTATATCTCAGCTCCAGTGTATATAACAGCTCCAGTGTATATCTCAGCTCCAGTGTATTATCTCAGCTCCAGTGTATTATCTCAGCTCCAGTGTATATCTCAGCTCCAGTGTATATATCTCAGCTCCAGTGTATATCTCAGCTCCAGTGTATTATCTCAGCTCCAGTGTATTATCTCAGCTCCAGTGTATTATCTCAGCTCCAGTGTATTATCTCCAGCTCCAGTGTATATCTCAGCTCCAGTGTATATCTCAGCTCCAGTGTATATCTCTAGCTCCAGTGTATATCTCAGCTCCAGTGTATTATCTCAGCTCCAGTGTATATCTAGCTCCAGTGTATATAACAGCTCAGTGCTCGCTCCAGTGTACATCACAGCTCCAGTGTATATATCAGCTCCAGTGTATATCTCAGCTCCAGTGTATTATCTCAGCTCCAGTGTATTATCTCAGCTCCAGTGTATATTGCTCCAGTGTTATATCAGCTCAGTGTATTATCTCAGCTCCAGTGTATTATCTCAGCTCCAGTGTATTATCTCAGCTCCAGTGTATATCTCAGCTCCAGTGTATATCTCAGCTCCAGTGTATTATCTAAGCTCCAGTGTATATCTCAGCTCCAGTGTATATCTCAGCTCCAGTGTATATCTCAGCTCCAGTGTATATCTCAGCTCCAGTGTATATCTAAGCTCCAGTGTATATCTCAGCTCCAGTGTATATCTCAGCTCCAGTGTATATCTCAGCTCCAGTGTATATAACAGCTCCAGTGTATATCTCAGCTCCAGTGTATATCTCAGCTCCAGTGTATTATCTCAGCTCCAGTGTATTATCTCAGCTCCAGTGTGTTATCTCAGCTCCAGTGTATATCTCAGCTCCAGTGTATATCTCAGCTCCAGTGTATATCTCAGCTCCAGTGTATATCTCAGCTCCAGTGTATATTTCAGCTCCAGTGTATATCTCAGCTCCAGTGTATATCTCAGCTCCAGTGTATATCTCAGCTCCAGTGTATTATCTCAGCTCCAGTGTATTATCTCAGCTCCAGTGTATTATCTCAGCCCAGTGTATATCTCAGCTCCAGTGTATATCTCAGCTCCAGTGTATATCTCAGCTCCAGTGTATATCTCAGCTCCAGTGTATATCTCAGCTCCAGTGTATATCTCAGCTCCAGTGTATATCTCAGCTCCAGTGTATTATCTCAGCTCCAGTGTATATCTCAGCTCCAGTGTATATCTCAGCTCCAGTGTATATCTCAGCTCCAGTGTATATCTCGGCTCCAGTGTATATCTCAGCTCCAGTGTATATCTAGCCCAGTGTATATCTCAGCTCCAGTGTATATCAGCTCCAGTGTATATCTCAGCTCCAGTGTATATCTCAGCTCCAGTGTATATCTCAGCTCCAGTGTATATCTCAGCTCCAGTGTATATCTCAGCTCCAGTGTATATCTCAGCTCCAGTGTATATCTCAGCTCCAGTGTATATCTCAGCTCCAGTGTATATCTCAGCTCCAGTGTATATCTCAGCTCCAGTGTATATCTCAGCTCCAGTGTATATCTCAGCTCCAGTGTATATCTCAGCTCCAGTGTATATCTCAGCTCCAGTGTATATCTCAGCTCCAGTGTATATCTCAGCTCCAGTGTATATCTCAGCTCCAGTGTATATCTCAGCTCCAGTGTATATCTCAGCTCCAGTGTATATCTCAGCTCCAGTGTATATACTGCTCCAGTGTATATCTCAGCTCCAGTGTATATCTCAGCTCCAGTGTATATCTCAGCTCCAGTGTATATCTCAGCTCCAGTGTATATCTCAGCTCCAGTGTATATCTCAGCTCCAGTGTATATATCAGCTCCAGTGTATATCTCAGCTCCAGTGTATATCTCAGCTCCAGTGTATATCTCAGCTCCAGTGTATATCTCAGCTCCAGTGTATATCTCAGCTCCAGTGTATTATCTCAGCTCCAGTGTATTATCTCAGCTCCAGTGTATATCTCAGCTCCAGTGTATATCTCAGCTCCAGTGTATATCTCAGCTCCAGTGTATTATCTCAGCTCCAGTGTATTATCTCAGCTCCAGTGTATTATCTCAGCTCCAGTGTATATCTCAGCTCCAGTGTATTATCTCAGCTCCAGTGTATATCTCAGCTCCAGTGTATATCTCAGCTCCAGTGTATATCTCAGCTCCAGTGTATATCTCAGCTCCAGTGTATATCTCAGCTCCAGTGTATATCACAGCTTCAGTGTATATCTCAGCTCCAGTGTATTATCTCAGCTCCAGTGTATTATCTCAGCTCCAGTGTATATCTCAGCTCCAGTGTATATACTCAGCTCCAGTGTATATCTCAGCTCCAGTGTATTATCTCAGCTCCAGTGTATTATCTCAGCTCCAGTGTATTATCTCAGCTCCAGTGTATTATCTCAGCTCCAGTGTATTATCTCAGCTCCAGTGTATATCTCAGCTCCAGTGTATATCTCTAGCTCCAGTGTATATCTAAGCTCCAGTGTATATCTCAGCTCCAGTGTATATCTCAGCTCCAGTGTATATCTCAGCTCCAGTGTATATCTCAGCTCCAGTGTATATCTCAGCTCCAGTGTATATCTCAGCTCCAGTGTATTATCTAAGCTCCAGTGTATATCTCAGCTCCAGTGTATATCTCAGCTCCAGTGTATATCTCAGCTCCAGTGTATATCTCAGCTCCAGTGTATATAACAGCTCCAGTGTATATCTCAGCTCCAGTGTATATCTCAGCTCCAGTGTATATCTCAGCTCCAGTGTATTATCTCAGCTCCAGTGTATTATCTCAGCTCCAGTGTATATCTCAGCTCCAGTGTATATCTCAGCTCCAGTGTATATCTCAGCTCCAGTGTATATCTCAGCTCCAGTGTATATCTCAGCTCCAGTGTATATTTCAGCTCCAGTGTATTATCTCAGCTCCAGTGTATTATCTCAGCTCCAGTGTATATAACAGCTCCAGTGTATATAACAGCTCCAGTGTATATCTCAGCTCCAGTGTATATCTCAGCTCCAGTGTATATCTCAGCTCCAGTGTATTATCTCAGCTCCAGTGTATATCTCAGCTCCAGTGTATATCTCAGCTCCAGTGTATTATCTCAGCTCCAGTGTATATCTCAGCTCCAGTGTATATCTCAGCTCCAGTGTATATAACAGCTCCAGTGTATATCTCAGCTCCAGTGTATATAACAGCTCCAGTGTATATCTCAGCTCCAGTGTATATCTCAGCTCCAGTGTATATCTCAGCTCCAGTGTATATCTCAGCTCCAGTGTATATCTCAGCTCCAGTGTATATCTCAGCTCCAGTGTATAGCTCAGCTCCAGTGTATATCTCAGCTCCAGTGTATATCTCCAGTGTATATCTCAGCTCCAGTGTATATCTCAGCTCCAGTGTATATCTCAGCTCCAGTGTATATCTCAGCTCCAGTGTATTATCTCAGCTCCAGTGTATATGTCAGCTCCAGTGTATATAACAGCTCCAGTGTATATCTCAGCTCCAGTGTATATCTCAGCTCCAGTGTATATCTCAGCTCCAGTGTATATAACAGCTCCAGTGTATATCTCAGCTCCAGTGTATATAACAGCTCCAGTGTATATCTCAGCTCCAGTGTATATCTCAGCTCCAGTGTATATCTCAGCTCCAGTGTATATCTCAGCTCCAGTGTATATCTCAGCTCCAGTGTATATCTCAGCTCCAGTGTATATCTCAGCTCCAGTGTATATCTCAGCTCCAGTGTATATCTCAGCTCCAGTGTATTATCTCAGCTCCAGTGTATATCTCAGCTCCAGTGTATATCTCAGCTCCAGTGTATATCTCAGCTCCAGTGTATATCTCGGCTCCAGTGTATATAACAGCTCCAGTGTATATCTCAGCTCCAGTGTATAGCTCGGCTCCAGTGTATATCTCAGCTCCAGTGTATATAACAGCTCCAGTGTATATCTCAGCTCCAGTGTATATAACAGCTCCAGTGTATATCTCAGCTCCAGTGTATATCTCAGCTCCAGTGTATATAACAGCTCCAGTGTATATCTCAGCTCCAGTGTATATCTCTGTACTCCTGAGTGGCGCAGTGGTCTAAGGCACTGCATCGCAGTGCTAACTGTGCCACTAGATCCTGGTTCGAATCCAGGCTCTGTCGCAGCCGGCCGCAACCGGGAGACTCATGGGCAGCGCACAATTGGCCCAGCGTCGTCCAGGGTAGGGGAGGGAATGGCGGCAGGGATGTAGCTCAGTTGATAGAGCATGGCGTTGCAACGCCAGGGTTGTGGGTTCGCTTTCCACGGGGGCCAGTATAAAAAAATATGTATTCACTAACTGTAAGTCGCTCTGGATAAGAGCGTCTGCTAAATGACTAAAATGTAAATGTAAATCTCAGCTCCAGTGTATATCTCAGCTCCAGTGTATATCTCAGCTCCAGTGTATATCTCAGCTCCAGTGTATATAACAGCTCCAGTGTATATCTCAGCTCCAGTGTATATCTCAGCTCTAGTGTATATCTCAGCTCCAGTGTATATCTCAGCTCCAGTGTATATCTCAGCTCCAGTGTATATCTCAGCTCCAGTGTATTATCTCAGCTCCAGTGTATATCTCAGCTCCAGTGTATATCTCAGCTCCAGTGTATATAACAGCTCCAGTGTATATCTCAGCTCCAGTGTATATAACAGCTCCAGTGTATATCTCAGCTCCAGTGTATATCTCAGCTCCAGTGTATATCTCAGCTCCAGTGTATATCTCAGCTCCAGTGTATATCTCAGCTCCAGTGTATATCTCAGCTCCAGTGTATATCTCAGCTCCAGTGTATATAACAGCTCCAGTGTATATCTCAGCTCCAGTGTATATCTCAGCTCCAGTGTATATCTCAGCTCCAGTGTATTATCTCAGCTCCAGTGTATATCTCAGCTCCAGTGTATATCTCAGCTCCAGTGTATATCTCAGCTCCAGTGTATTATCTCAGCTCCAGTGTATATCTCAGCTCCAGTGTATATCTCAGCTCCAGTGTATATAACAGCTCCAGTGTATATAACAGCTCCAGTGTATATAACAGCTCCAGTGTATATCTCAGCTCCAGTGTATATCTCAGCTCCAGTGTATATCTCAGCTCCAGTGTATATCTCAGCTCCAGTGTATATCTCAGCTCCAGTGTATATCTCAGCTCCAGTTTATATCTCAGCTCCAGTGTATATCTCCAGTGTATATCTCAGCTCCAGTGTATATCTCAGCTCCAGTGTATATCTCAGCTCCAGTGTATATCTCAGCTCCAGTGTATATCTCAGCTCCAGTGTATATCTCAGCTCCAGTGTATTATCTCAGCTCCAGTGTATATGTCAGCTCCAGTGTATATAACAGCTCCAGTGTATATCTCAGCTCCAGTGTATATCTCAGCTCCAGTGTATATAACAGCTCCAGTGTATATCTCAGCTCCAGTGTATATAACAGCTCCAGTGTATATCTCAGCTCCAGTGTATATCTCAGCTCCAGTGTATATCTCAGCTCCAGTGTATATCTCAGCTCCAGTGTATATCTCAGCTCCAGTGTATATCTCAGCTCCAGTGTATATCTCAGCTCCAGTGTATTATCTCAGCTCCAGTGTATATCTCAGCTCCAGTGTATATCTCAGCTCCAGTGTATATCTCAGCTCCAGTGTATATCTCGGCTCCAGTGTATATAACAGCTCCAGTGTATAGCTCGGCTCCAGTGTATAGCTCGGCTCCAGTGTATATCTCAGCTCCAGTGTATATAACAGCTCCAGTGTATATCTCAGCTCCAGTGTATATAACAGCTCCAGTGTATATCTCAGCTCCAGTGTATATCTCAGCTCCAGTGTATATAACAGCTCCAGTGTATATCTCAGCTCCAGTGTATATCTCTGTACTCCTGAGTGGCGCAGTGGTCTAAGGCACTGCATCGCAGTGCTAACTGTGCCACTAGATCCTGGTTCGAATCCAGGCTCTGTCGCAGCCGGCCGCAACCGGGAGACTCATGGGCGGCGCACAATTGGCCCAGCGTCGTCCAGGGTAGGGGAGGGAATGGCCGGCAGGGATGTAGCTCAGTTGATAGAGCATGGCGTTTGCAACGCCATGGTTGTGGGTTCGTTTCCCACGGGGGGCCAGTATAAAAAAATATGTATTCACTAACTGTAAGTCGCTCTGGATAAGAGCGTCTGCTAAATGACTAAAATATAAATGTAAATCTCAGCTCCAGTGTATATCTCAGCTCCAGTGTATATCTCAGCTCCAGTGTATATAACAGCTCCAGTGTATATCTCAGCTCCAGTGTATATCTCAGCTCCAGTGTATATCTCAGCTCCAGTGTATATCTCAGCTCCAGTGTATATCTCAGCTCCAGTGTATTATCTCAGCTCCAGTGTATATCTCAGCTCCAGTGTATATCTCAGCTCCAGTGTATATAACAGCTCCAGTGTATATCTCAGCTCCAGTGTATATAACAGCTCCAGTGTATATCTCAGCTCCAGTGTATATTCTCAGCTCCAGTGTATATCTCAGCTCCAGTGTATATCTCAGCTCCAGTGTATATCTCAGCTCCAGTGTATATCTCAGCTCCAGTGTATATAACAGCTCCAGTGTATATCTCGGCTCCAGTGTATTATCTCAGCTCCAGTGTATTATCTCAGCTCCAGTGTATATCTCAGCTCCAGTGTATATCTCAGCTCCAGTGTATATCTCAGCTCCAGTGTATTATCTCAGCTCCAGTGTATATCTCGGCTCCAGTGTATATAACAGCTCCAGTGTATATAACAGCTCCAGTGTATATCTCAGCTCCAGTGTATATCTCAGCTCCAGTGTATATCTCAGCTCCAGTGTATATCTCAGCTCCAGTGTATTATCTCAGCTCCAGTGTATATCTCGGCTCCAGTGTATATAACAGCTCCAGTGTATATAACAGCTCCAGTGTATATCTCAGCTCCAGTGTATATCTCGGCTCCAGTGTATATCTCAGCTCCAGTGTATATCTCAGCTCCAGTGTATATCTCAGCTCCAGTGTATATCTCTGTACTCTTGAGTGGCGCAGTGGTCTAAGGCACTGCATCGCAGTGCTAACTGTGCCACTAGATCCTGGTTCGAATCCAGGCTCTGTCGCAGCCGGCCGCAACCGGGAGACTCATGGGCGGCGCACAATTGGCCCAGCGTCGTCCAGGGTAGGGGAGGGAATGGCCGGCAGGGATGTAGCTCAGTTGATAGAGCATGGCGTTTGCAACGCCAGGGTTGTGGGTTCGTTTCCCACGGGGGGCCAGTATAAAAAAATATGTATTCACTAACTGTAAGTCGCTCTGGATAAGAGCGTCTGCTAAATGACTAAAATGTAAATGTAAATCTCAGCTCCAGTGTATATCTCAGCTCCAGTGTATATCTCAGCTCCAGTGTATATCTCAGCTCCAGTGTATATAACAGCTCCAGTGTATATCTCAGCTCCAGTGTATATCTCAGCTCCAGTGTATATCTCAGCTCCAGTGTATATCTCAGCTCCAGTGTATATCTCAGCTCCAGTGTATTATCTCAGCTCCAGTGTATATCTCAGCTCCAGTGTATATCTCAGCTCCAGTGTATATAACAGCTCCAGTGTATATTTCAGCCCAGTGTATATAACAGCTCCAGTGTATATCTCAGCCCAGTGTATATCTCAGCTCCAGTGTATATCTCAGCTCCAGTGTATATCTCAGCTCCAGTGTATATCTCAGCTCCAGTGTATATCTCAGCTCCAGTGTATATAACAGCTCCAGTGTATATCTCGGCTCCAGTGTATTATCTCGGCTCCAGTGTATTATCTCAGCTCCAGTGTATATCTCAGCTCCAGTGTTTTTTTATTTTTTATTTCACCTTTATTTAACCAGGTAAGCCAGTTGAGAACAGGTTCTCATTTACAACTGCGACCTGGCCAAGATAAAGCATAGTAGTGCAATAAAACAACAACACAGAGTTACATATGGGGTAAAAAACATAAAGTCAGAAATACAACAGAAAATATATATACAGTGTGTGCAAATGTAGCAAGTTATGGAGGTAAGGCAATAAATAGGCTATAGTGCAGAATAATTACAATAGTATTAACACTGGAATGATAGATGTGCAAGAGATTATGTGCAAATAGAGATACTGGGGTGCAAATGAGCAAAATAAATAACAATATAGGGATGAGGTAGTTGGGTGGGCTAATTTCAGATGGGCTGTGTACAGGTGCAGTGATCGGTAAGGTGCTCTGACAACTGATGCTTAAAGTTATTGAGGGAGATAAGAGTCTCCAGCTTCAGAGTGTCACGATCGTCTGAAGGAGCGGACCAATACGCAGCGCGTGGAGTGAACATGATGACTTTATTTAATTAAAGCAACCACGAAAAAACAACAAATGACGATACGTGAAGTCCTCGTGACACCGACAGAACATACAACACTGGAACAATAACCCACAAAACAAAGGAGAAAACACACAGAATATATATGGCTCCCAATCAGAGATAACGAGCCGACAGCTGACACTCGTTACCTCCGATTGGGAGTCATCGACCAATCACCACTAGACACAAACAAAATGAAACTCACCCATCCCCAACACCACCAAATGAAATACACCCAAACCAATGACAATGAACAACCCTGGCTCAAATATCAAAGTCCATGGAGCCAGAGTGTCACAGTACCCCCTCCAAAGGTGCGAACTCCGGGCGCACCAATATCAGGACTAGGGAGGGTCTGGGTGGGCGTCTGTCCACGGTGGCGGCTCTGGCCCCGGTCGTGATCCTCACCCCACCACAGTCACAACCTGTTCGGGTAGCCCCTCCCAATGACACCCTCCAACTAACCCCACCTGGACTAAGGGGCAACACGACTAAGGGGCAGCATCGGCCTAAGGGGAAGCACCGGATAAGGGGCAGCACCGGGATAAGGGGCAGCAGGGACAAGGGGCGCACCGGGCTAAGGGGGCAGCACCGGACTACGGGCAGTACCGGACTAAGGGGCAGTACCGACTAAGGGGCAGTACAGGCTAAGGGACAGCACCAGGATAAGGGACAGCAACAGGATAAGGAGCAACACCGAGCTAAGGGGCAGCACCTGACTAAATGGCGGATCCTGGCTGGCTGGCTCTGGGCGGATCCTGGCTGGCTGGCGGATCCTGGCTGGACGGCTCCGACGGATCCCGGTTGGACGGCTCTGGCGGATCCCCGCTGGACGGCTCTGGCGGATCCTGGCTGGACGGCTCTGGCGGATCCTGGCTGGACGGCTCATGGCTGGCTGGACGGAACTGGCTGCTCATGGCTGGCTAACGGATCTGGCTGCTCATGGCTGGCTAACGGATCTGGCTGCTCATGGCTGGCCGACGGATCTGGCTGCTCGCGGCTGGCTGACGGATCTGGCTGCTCGCGGTCGGGCTGGACGGATCTGGCTGCTCATGGCCGACTGACGGATCTGGCTGATCCTGTCTGGCGGAAGGCTCTGGCTGATCCCGGTCTGGCAGAAGGCCTCTGGCTGATCCTGTCTGGCAGAAGGCTCTGGCTGATCCTGTCTGGCAGAAGGCTCTGGCTGATCCTGTCTGGCGGAAGGCTCTGGCTGATCCTGTTCTGCGCGGAAGGCTCTAGCGGCCCGGGTCTGGCGGACGGCTCTGATGGCTCATGGCAGACGGGCGGTTGCAGGCTTTGGGCAGACGGGCAGTTCAGGCCCCGTTGGGCAGACGGCAGACTCTGGCCGCCTGAGGCGCATCGTGAGGCCTGGTGCGTGGTGCCGGAACAGGAGGTACCGGGCTGAGGACACGCATCTCAGGGCTAGTGCGGGGAGAAGCAACAGGGCATGCTGGGACCCTGGGGACGCACCGTAGGCCTGATGCGTGGTGCCGGGAACTGGAGGTACCGGGCTGAGGACACGCATCTCAGGGCTAGTGCGGGAAGCAGCAACAGGGCATGCTTGGCCCTGGGGACGCAGCCGTAGGCCTGATGCGTGGTGCCGGAACTGAGGTACCGGGCTGAGGACACGCATCTCAGGGCTAGTGCGGGAGTCGGAACAGGGCATGCTGGACCCTGGGGACTCCATAACGCCTAGTGCGGGGAGCCGGAACAGGGCATGCTGGACCCTGGGGACTCACCTCACGCCTAGTGCGGAGAGCAGGAACAGGCCGGGCGGGGCTGGCGACGCGCACCGTATCCTGGTGCGAGTGGCGGAACAGGCCGGGCCGGCTGGCGGGGCGCACCGTACCCTGGTGCGTGGAGTAGGAACAGGCCGGGCTGGGCTGGCGGCGCACCGTATCCCTGGTGCGTGGAGTAGGAACAGGCCGAGCTGGGCTGGCGAAGCGCACCGTATCCCTGGTGCGTGAGTAGGAACAGGCCGGGCTGAGCTGGCGACGCGCACCGCATACTTGGTGCGTATGGCAGGAACAGGCCGAACCGGGCTGGCGAGCGCACCCTACACTTAGTGCGAGGGACCGGAACAGGCCGCACTCGCACGGGGAACACACACTACTGGCTGCACCTCGGGACTAGGAACGGGCCGGACCGAACTGGTTACACACCCCAGTACCTCACGCCGTGCCTCAACACCTTCCTTCCCGGCTTTACCCAGTAGCCCCTTGACCTGGTAGCCCACTGAATCCGGCCCCTTCTCTGCCTCCGTCAGCCCCTTAACCTGGCAGCCCTCTGACTCTGCCTCGTGGCAGCCTCCTGCTGCTCCGTCGCCCAAGCCATGTGCCCCCCAAAAAATTTCTTGGGGTTGCCTCTCGTCCTCCGACGTTGGCTCTGCCGACGCCGTTGCTCCTCTCTCCGTCGCCTCTCCTCTGCTCGCCCATGGGACGGCGATCCATGCCGCCCAGGATTTCTTCCCACGTCCAGGACCCTTACCGTCCCAACAGTTCCTCCCATGTCCAGACCCTTTGCTCTGGACGCGCTGCTTGGTCCTTTTTTGGTGGGTTATTCGTCACGATCGCCTGAAGGAGCGACCAATATGCAGCGCGTGGAGTGAACATGATGACTTTATTTAATTAAAGCAACCACGAAAATACAACAAATGACGATACGTGAAGTCCCTCTGTGACACCGACAGAACATACAACACTGGAACAATAACCCACAAAACAAAGGAGAAAACACACAGAATATATATGGCTCCCAATCAGAGATAACGAGCCGACAGCTGACACTCGTTACCTCCGATTGGGAGTCATCGACCAATCACCACTAGACACAAACAAAATGAAACTCACCCATCCCCAACACCACCAAATGAAATACACCCAAACCAATGACAATGAACAACCCTGGCTCAAATATCAAAGTCCATGGAGCCAGAGTGTCACACAGAGATTTTTGCAATTCGTTCCAGTCATTGGCAGCAGAGAACTGGAAGGAATGGCGGCCAAAGGAGGTGTTGGCTTTGGGAATGACCAGTGAGATATACCTGCTGGAGCGCAGACTACGGGTGGGTGCTGCTATGGTGACCAATGAGCTAAGATAAGGCGGGGATTTGCCTAGCAGTGATTTATAGATGGCCTGGAGCCAGTGGGTTTGACGACGAACATGTAGTGAGGACCAGCCAACAAGAGCGTACAGGTCACAGTGGTGGGTAGTGTATGGGGCTTTGGAGACAAAACGGATGGCACTGTGATAGACTACATCCAATTTGCTGAGTAGAGTGTTGGAGGCTATTTTGTAAATGACATCGCCGAAGTCAAGGATCGGTAGGATAGTCAGTTTTACGAGGGCATGTTTGGCAGCATGAGTGAAGGAGGCTTTGTTGCGAAATAGGAAGCCGATTCTAGATTTAACTTTGGATTGGAGATTCTTTATGTGAGTCTGGAAGTTGAGTTTACAGTCTAACCAGACACCTAGGTATTTGTAGTTGTCCACATACTCTAGGTCAGACCCGTCGAGAGTGGTGATTCTAGTCGGGTGGGCGGGTGCCAGCAGCGTTCGAATGAAAAGCATGCATTTAGTTTTACTAGTGTTTAAGAGCAGTTGGAGGCTACTGAAGGATTGTTGTATGGCATTGAAGCTCGTTTGGAGGTTTGTTAACACAGTGTCCAATGAAGGGCCAGATGTATACAAAATGGTGTCGTCTGCGTAGAGGTGGATCTGAGAGTCACCAGCAGCAAGAGCGACATCATTGATATACACGGAGAAAAGTGTCGGCCCAAGAATTGAACCCTGTGGCACCCCCATAGAGACTGCCATAGGTCCAGACAACAGGCCCTCCGATTTGACACACTGAACTCTATCTGAGAAGTAGTTGGTGAACCAGGCGAGGCAGTCATTTGAGAAACCAAGGCTATTTAGTCTGCCAATAAGAATGCGGTGGTTGACAGAGTCGAAAGCCTTGGCCAGGTCGATGAAGACGGCTGCACAGTACTGTCTATTATCAATCGCGGTTATAATATCGTTTAGGACCTTGAGCGTGGCTGAAGTGCACCGTGACCAGCTCGGAAACCGGATTGCATAGCGGAGAAGGTACGGTGGTATTCGAAATGGTCAATTATCTGTTTGTTAACTTGGCTTTCGAATACTTTCGAAAGGCAGGGCAGGATGGATATAGGTCTGTAGCAATTTGGATCTAGAGTGTCACCCCCTTTGAAGAGGGGGATGACCGCGGCAGCTTTCCAATCTCTGGGGATCTCAGACGTTATGAAAGAGAGGTTGAACAGACTAGTAATAGGGGTAGCGACAATTTCGGGTGGCTAGTTTTAGAAAGAAAGGGTCCAGATTGTCTAGCCCAGCTGATTTGTAGGGGTCCAGATTTTGCAGCGCTTTCAAAACATCAGCTGTCTGAATTTGTGTGAAGGAGAAGCGGGGGGCATGGGCAAGTTGCAGCAGAGGGTGCAGAGTTGGTGGCCGGGTTAGTGGTAGCCAGATGGAAAGCATGGCCAGCTGTAGCAAAATGCTTGTTGAAATTCTCGATTATTGTAGATTTATCGGTGGTGATAGTGTTTCCTAGCCTCAGTGCAGTGGGCAGCTGGGAGGAAGTGCTCTTATTCTCCATGGACTTTACAGTGTCCCAAAACTTTTTGGAGTTAGTGCTACAGGATGCAAATTTCTGTTTGAAAAAGTTAGCCTTTGCTTTCCTGACTGCTTGTGTATATTGGTTCCTAACTTCCTGAAAAGTTGCATATCGCGGGGGGCTATTTGATGCTAATGCTGTACGCCACAGGATGTTTTTGTGCTGGTCAAGGGCAGTCAAGTCTGAGGAGAACCAGGGGCTATATCGGTTCTTAGTTCTGTATTTTTGAATGGGGCATGTTTATTTAAGATTGAGAGGAAATTACTTTTAAGGAACAACCAGGCATCCTCTACTGACGGAATGCGATCTATATCCATCCAGGATACCTGGGCCAGGTCAATTAGGAAGGCCTCCTCGCTAAAGTGTTTTAGGGAGCGTTTGACAGTGATGAGGGGGTGGTCGTTTGACCGCGGACCCGTTACGGACGCAGGCAATAAGGCAGTGATCGCTGAGATCCTGGTTGAAGACAGCTGAGGTGTATTTAGAGGGTATGTTAGTCAGGATGATATCTGTGAGGGTACCCATATTTACGGATTTAGGGTTGTACCTGGTAGGTTCGTTGATAATTTGCGTGAGGTTGAGGCATCTAGCTTGGATTGTAGGATGGCTGGGGTATTAAGCATATCCCAATTTAGGTCACCAAGCAGTACAAACTCTGAGGATAAATGGGGGCAATCAATTCACATATGGTGTCCAGGGCACAGCTGGGGGCTGAGGGGGTCTGTAGCAAGCGGCAACAGTGAGAGACTTATTTCTGGAAAGGTGGATTTTTAGAAGTAGAAGCTCAAACTGTTTGGGCACAGACCTGGATAGTATGATAGAGCTCTGCAGGCTATCTCTACAGTAGATTGCAACTCCACCCCCTTTGGCAGTTCTATCTAGACGGAAAATGTTATAGTTGGGGATGGAAATTTCAGAATTTTTGGTGGCCTTCCTGAGCCAGGATTCAGACACTGCTAGAACATCAGGGTTGGCAGAGTGTGCTAACGCAGTGAATAACTCAAACTTAGGAAGTAGACTTCTGATATTTATGTGCAAGAAACCAAGACTTTTGCGATTACAGAAGTCATCAAATGATAGCGCCTGGGGAGTAGGAGTGATACTGAGGACTGCAGGGCCTGGGTTAGCCTCTACATCACCAGAGGAACAGAGGAGGACTAGAATAAGGATACGGCTAAAGGCTTTAAGAACTGGTCTTCTAGTGCGTTGGGTACATAGAATAAAGGGGGCAGATTTCCGGGTGTTATAGAAAAGATTCAGGGCATTATGTACAGACAAGGATATGGAAGGATATGAGTAAAGTGGAGGTAACCCTAAGCGTTGGGTAACGATGAAAGAGATAGCATCGCTAGAGTCATCAATTGAGTCGGTCTCCGCGTGTATAGGGGGAGGTGCAAAGGAGCTATCTAATGCAGGTTTAGCTAGGCTGGGGGGTCTACAGTGATATAGTACAATTAGAAATAACCGAAACAACAATAAACTAACCATGTTTGGGCTGAGGCTAAACATAAACAGGATGTAGTACCGTAAAAAGGAACAGTCCAGCAGATATCAGCTGTATAGCTGAGTTATCATAAGGTCCGGTGGTGAAGCACTAGTAAGAGGCCACGGCTAGCGGGCCAGGGCTAGCAGATGGATGGAATCTTCCTGGTTAACGTCGTAACCACATCAGACCATTTCGTCCGCAGATCAGTCCTGTAGGATCGGCGGGGCTCCGTGTCAACACTAGGTGGTCCCGTCCG
>NW_025534048.1:157500-197500 GCF_020615455.1 Coregonus clupeaformis
CTCTCTCTCTCTCTCTCTCTGTCTCTCTCTCTCTCTCTCTCTCTCTCTCTCTCTCTCTCTTTCTCGCTCTGTCGCTCTCTCTCGTCTCTGTCTCTGTCTCTGTCTCTGTCTCTGTCTCTCTCTCTCTCTCTTGTCTCTCTCTCTCTCTCGCTCTCTCTCTCTCTCTCTCTCTCTCTCTCTCTCTCTCTCTCTCTCTCTCTCTCTCTCTCTCTCTCTCTCTCTGTCTCTGTCTCTGTCTCTGTCTCTCTCTCTCTCTCTTTCTCGCTCTGTCGCTCTCTCTCGTCTCTCTGTCTCTGTCTCTCTCTCTCTCTCTCTCTCTCTCTCTCTCTCTCTCTCTCTCTCTCTCTCTCTCTCTCTCTCTCTCTCTCTCTCTCTCCCCTCCATGCATTTAAATTATTAAATTAAGTGGGATGTGTTTCCCCTGATACAGATGAAGTTCACAAAGTTCTTTGATTTAGGCTCTACTGCAGAGGAATATATGCATTATATTATATATATATATATATTATAGTGAGGAGAGTGGATGTATCCCAGAACCCTCTTGGCCTGGTCTAAAGTAGTGCACTATATAGGGAATAGGGTGCCATTTGGGATGCAGCTAAGTGTTCAGTCTCTTTCTGTTCCAGCTGCTGCAGGGGAAGTCCATCCCCAAGTTCGGAACTTTGGATCTGATCGAAACAGGAAGTGGCGATGGCGAGGGGCGTGGCTACAGCGGAGACTGTGATGACGAGGATGGGTGTGGTGGTTCAGGGGTCGGAGAGGTCAAGAGGAAGGTCACGAGGGTCTCCAAACGTAAGTCCCCTCTAACCTTTGACTTTCAACCTTAGTTTTACTGCTCGGCCAGGTTTCAGCCTTGTTCACTCACTCCTCTGTTTACGGCAGCACGCTGTCACTCAACAGCTTCGTTTACTTACTCACAAGTCAATGGTACTTGATCTCACATCCTCTGTCTGTCTCGCTCTCTTGAAACACCTTAACATGTCTCACCTGTTGTCAACGTGTAACACCTGATCTCAGGTCTGATTCCAGAAGACTGTATATATATATCATAGGTCAACTTGGTAACATGCCTCACCTGTTGTCAACGTGTAACACCTGATCTCAGGTCTGATTCCAGAAGACTGTATATATATATCATAGGTCAACTTGGTAACATGTCTCACCTGTTGTCAACGTGTAACACCTGATCTCAGGTCTGATTCCAGAAGACTGTATATATATATCATAGGTCAACTTGGTAACATGTCTCACCTGTTGTCAACGTGTAACACCTGATCTCAGGTCTGATTCCAGAAGACTGTATATATATCATAGGTCAACTTGGTAACATGTCTCACCTGTTGTCAACGTGTAACACCTGATCTCAGGTCTGATTCCAGAAGACTGTATATATCATAGCTTTTCTAGCTGTAGAATTGTCATCGAAGATGATGAAGGGTGAACGTGATTGAAACGGATCACTGATGCAGATACAGAAGACAGTCCTGTGGAGATGTCAACTGCTGCCCAGCGGTCCGTGAGACAATAATCTCTTTATCAGTTATGACAGACCATAATTGTCATAGCAGCTGATTGGTTGCTATGGAGACATAAAGCAGATTAGAACCCTTTAGTTTGGTGATGAGTGTTCCCCCAGGGGAGAGGAGAGGTGACCCGCCATGAATCACTACGGGGGGTGTACACACACACACGCACACACACACACTCAGACGCACACGCACACACTCACAGATGCACACACTCACAGATGCACACACACACTCACAGATGCACACTCACACACTCACAGATGCACACACACACTCACAGATGCACACACACACTCACAGATGCACACTCACAGATGCACACACACACACTCACAGACGCACACACACACTCACAGACGCACACACACACTCACAGACGCACACACACACTCACAGATGCACACACACACACTCACAGACGCACACACACACACTCACAGATGCACACTCACACACTCACAGACGCACACGCACACACTCACACACTCACACACTCACTCACACACGCACACACACACACTCACAGACGCACACACACACACTCACAGACGCACACACACACTCACAGATTCACACACACACACTCACAGACGCACACGCACACTCACAGACGCACACACACACTCACAGACGCACACACACACTCACAGACGCACACACACACTCACAGATGCACACACACACACTCACAGACGCACACACACACTCACAGACGCACACACACACTCACAGATGCACACACACACACTCACAGACGCACACACACACACTCACAGATGCACACACACACACTCACAGACGCACACACACACACTCACAGATGCACACACACACTCACACACTCACACACTCACTCACAGACGCACACACACACACTCACAGACGCACACACACACACTCACACACTCACACACTCACGCACACACACACTCACACACTCACAGCCGGTGGGCAGCTTAGAGCTGCAGCATATTGCATCTCTTTCTCTCTCAGGGAGTCTCCATATGTCAACATCCATTCATCCGTTCCGTCGCTACGATCCCACACTTTGTCAACCTAGTCTCAACCTAGTCCCCAACCTAGTCCCCAACCTAGTCCCAACCTAGTCCCTAGTCCCAACCTAGTCTCAACCTAGTCCCAACCTAGTCCCAACCTAGTCCCAACCTAGTCCCAACCTAGTCTCAACCTAGTCCCCAACCTAGTCCCAACCTAGTCCCAACCTAGTCCCTAGTCCCAACCTAGTCTCAACCTAGTCCCAACCTAGTCTCAACCTAGTCTCATCCTAGTCCTTAGTATCAACCTAGTCTCAACCTAGTCCCAACCTAGTCTCAACCTAGTCCCAACCTAGTCTCAACCTAGTCCCAACCTAGTCTCAACCTAGTCCCTAGTCCCAACCTAGTCCCAACCTAGTCTCAACCTAGTCCCAACCTAGTCTCAACCTAGTCCCTAGTCTCAACCTAGTCTCAACCTAGTCCCAACCTAGTCTCAACCTAGTCTCAACCTAGTCCCTAGTCCCAACCTAGTCTCAACCTAGTCTCAACCTAGTCCACAACCTAGTCCCCAACCTAGTCCCAACCTAGTCCCTAGTCCCAACCTAGTCTCAACCTAGTCTCAACCTAGTCCCAACCTAGTCCCAACCTAGTCCCAACCTAGTCCCTAGTCCCAACCTAGTCTCAACCTAGTCTCAACCTAGTCCCCAACCTAGTCCCAACCTAGTCCCAACCTAGTCCCTAGTCCCAACCTAGTCTCAACCTAGTCTCAACCTAGTCTCATCCTAGTCCCTAGTATCAACCTAGTCTCAACCTAGTCTCAACCTAGTCCCAACCTAGTCTCAACCTAGTCCCAACCTAGACTCAACCTAGTCCCAACCTAGTCTCAACCTAGTCCCTAGTCCCAACCTAGTCCCAACCTAGTCTCAACCTAGTCCCAACCTAGTCTCAACCTAGTCCCTAGTCTCAACCTAGTCTCAACCTAGTCCCAACCTAGTCTCAACCTAGTCTCAACCTAGTCCCAACCTAGTCTCAACCTAGTCCCTAGTCTCAACCTAGTCCCAACCTAGTCTCAACCTAGTCCCAACCTAGTCTCAACCTAGTCCCAGCCTAGTCTCAACCTAGTCCCTAGTCCCAACCTAGTGTCAACCTAGTCTCAACCTAGTCCCAACCTAGTCTCAACCTAGTCCCAACCTAGTCTCAACCTCTAGGGCGCCGTCCCAAATGCACCTTATTCTATACATAGTTAACTACTTTGACCAGGGCGCATTGGGGACTCAGCCTCTGTCACACTAGACAGAGAGGCCTAGTTCCCTTCACTGTCTATCTATCTGTCATGGTTCACTGTCTATCCATCTGTCATGGTTCACTGTCTATCTATCTGTCATGGTTCACTGTCTATCTATCTGTTATGGTTCACTGTCTATCGATCTGTCATGGTTCACTGTCTATCTGTTATGGTTCACTGTCTATCGATCTGTCATGGTTCACTGTCTATCCATCTGTCATGGTTCACTGTCTATCTATCTGTCATGGTTCACTGTCTATCTATCTGTCATGGTTCACTGTCTATCTCTCTGTCATGGTTCACTGTCTATCTATCTGTCATGGTTCACTGTCTATCTATCTGTCATGGTTCACTGTCTATCTATCTGTCATGGTTCACTGTCTATCTATCTGTCATGGTTCACTGTCTATCTATCTGTCATGGTTCACTGTTCATCTATCTGTCATGATTCACTGTCTATCTATCTGTCATGGTTCACTGTCTATCTATCTGTCATGGTTCACTGTCTATCTCTCTGTCATGGTTCACTGTCTATCTATCTGTCATGGTTCACTGTCTATCTATCTGTCATGGTTCACTGTCTATCTATCTGTCATGGTTCACTGTCTATCTATCTGTCATGGTTCACTGTACAGTTGAAGTCGGAAGTTTACATACACTTAGGTTGGAGTCATTAAAACTCGTTTTTCAACCACTCCACACATTTCTTGTTAACAAACTATAGTTTTGGCAAGTCGGTTAGGACGTCTACTTTGTGCATGACACAAGTTATTTTTCCAACAATTGTTTACAGACGCGTTCTGTCTCCTAGAGATGAACGTACTTTGGTGCGAAAAGTGCAAATCAATCCCAGAACAACAGCAAAGGACCTTGTGAAGATGCTGGAGGAAACGGGTACAAAAGTATCTATATCCACAGTAAAACGAGTCCTATATCGACATAACCCGAAAGGCCGCTCAGCAAGGAATAAGCCACTGCTCCAAAACCGCCATAAAAAAAAGTTTGTAACTGCACATGGGGACAAAGATCGTACTTTTTGGAGAAATGTCCTCTGGTCTGATGGATAAAAAAATAGAACTGTTTGTCCATAATGACCACCGTTATGTTTGGAGGAAAAAGGGGAACATTATGTTACCGTGACAGGAACATGGAAGTGTTAAGGGTTCTGATTAGTTCCTTTGTGAAAATCCTGATCTCAAAGCATCATAATCAGAAATAGAATTATACCTTTTGAGATTTTCTCTGCTTTCTTCCTTAATCCTCCTAATCATGTCCTGATGCTATCAGATCACAATAGCCTTAATAGGATGAGATTACCATAGATTATAGATCGCGTAGCACGTTGGAGGGGGAGATTAAGAGATGGTTTTGACAACTAAGGGAATCAGATCCAATCAGCCCTCCTCTGGATCAGGATTATATGTTTGGTAGCCCTTTGATTGTTGTGGTGATGGGAGGACTACCTCTGTGTCGGTTGAAATTGTCAGCCCTCTTTTTGTACAGCGGTGATGAGTCAGTTTTATCCCATAACATTGAGGTGATTTGACAGTTTTATGCGGGGATGGTGATTGGTCAAATTTGCAAGCCCTCGCATAATATGCAGGGAATTGTTGACTTTGCACGAAAAAAATATCAATTGCGGAATCCTAGAGGCTCTGCCTATTCCCTCTGTAGTGCCCATAGGGCTCTGGTCTAAAGTAGTGCACTATATAGGGAATAGGGTGCCATAGGGCTCTGGTCTAAAGTAGTGCACTATATAGGGAATAGGGTGCCATAGGGCTCTGGTCTAAAGTAGTGTACTATATAGGGAATAGGGTGTCATAGGGCTCTGGTCTAAAGTAGTGCACTATATAGAGAATAGGGTGCCATAGGGCTCTGGTCTAAAGTAGTGTACTATATAGGGAATAGGGTGTCATAGGGCTCTGGTCTAAAGTAGTGCACTATATAGGGAATAGGGTGCCATAGGGCTCTGGTCTAAAGTAGTGCACTATATAGGGAATAGGGTGTCATAGGGCTCTGGTCTAAAGTAGTGCACTATATAGGGAATAGGGTGTCATAGGGCTCTGGTCTAAAGTAGTGTACTATATAGGGAATAGGGTGTCATAGGGCTCTGGTCTAAAGTAGTGCACTATATAGGGAATAGGGTGCCATAGGGCTCTGGTCTAAAGTAGTGCACTATATAGGGAATAGGGTGTCATAGGGCTCTGGTCTAAAGTAGTGTACTATATAGGGAATAGGGTGTCATAGGGCTCTGGTCTAAAGTAGTGCACTATATAGGGAATAGGGTGTCATAGGACTCTGGTCTAAAGTAGTGCACTATATAGGGAATAGGGTGTCATAGGGCTCTGGTCTAAAGTAGTGCACTATATAGGGAATAGGGTGTCATAGGGCTCTGGTCTAAAGTAGTGTACTATATAGGGAATAGGGTGTCATAGGGCTCTGGTCTAAAGTAGTGCACTATATAGGGAATAGGGTGCCATAGGGCTCTGGTCTAAAGTAGTGCACTATATAGGGAATAGAGTGTCATAGGGCTCTGGTCTAAAGTAGTGTACTATATAGGGAATAGGGTGTCATAGGGCTCTGGTCTAAAGTAGTGTACTATATAGGGAATAGGGTGTCATAGGGCTCTGGTCTAAAGTAGTGCACTATATAGGGAATAGGGTGTCATAGGGCTCTGGTCTAAAGTAGTGCACTATATAGGGAATAGGGTGTCATAGGGCTCTGGTCTAAAGTAGTGCACTATATAGGGAATAGGGTGCCATAGGGCTCTGGTCTAAAGTAGTGCACTATATAGGGAATAGGGTGTCATAGGGTTCTGGTCTAAAGTAGTGTACTATATAGGGAATAGGGTGCCATAGGGCTCTGGTCTAAAGTAGTGCACTATATAGGGAATAGGGTGCCATAGGGCTCTGGTCTAAAGTAGTGTACTATATAGGGAATAGGGTGCCATAGGGCTCTGGTCTAAAGTAGAGCACTATATAGGGAATAGGGTGCCATAGGGCTCTGGTCTAAAGTAGTGCACTATATAGGGAATAGGGTGTCATAGGGCTCTGGTCTAAAGTAGTGCACTATATAGGGAATAGGGTGTCATAGGGCTCTGGTCTAAAGTAGTGTACTATATAGGGAATATGGTGCCATTTGGGATGCACCCTCTGTGTCTGTTTTGCACAGAAACTGGATTTGCATCATAAAGCTGCTCTTTGACATCAATAGACCTGTACATATAACATGATGCCATCATATGGATTACAACAGAGGCTAGATAAGATCAGTTGTCCCTCTAGGACAGTGTCATAACCCTCCTGTCCTATTGATTACAACAGAGGTCAGAGGTTAGATGAGATCAGTTGTCCCCCTAGGACAGTGTCATAACCCTCCTGTCCTATTGATTACAACAGAGGTCAGAGTTCAGATGAGTAGCAGACCCAGGCTGTCTCGGTTCCCTTCATAATGTATTACTTCACCAGGGAACGTAGGGCACTATGTAGGGAATGGAATAGGGTGTCATTTGGGTCACACCGCCAGTCATAGTTCTGTGGGGAGCTCTGATAGGTTCACACACCCAGGAAGTGTAGGACAGGACAGGAAACTGTATCCAGTCCTCTGAGGGTTTCGCCAGGCTGCCTGCATCGTTTAGTAGCAGACACAGAGACAGGTTCTAAAAGGAGTTTAGTAGCAGACACAGAGACAGGTTCTAAAAGGAGTTTAGTAGCAGACACAGAGACGGGTTCTAAAAGGAGTTTAGTAGCAGACACAGAGACAGGTTCTAAAAGGAGTTTAGTAACAGACACAGAGACAGGTTCTAAAAGGAGTTTAGTAGCAGACACAGAGACAGGTTCTAAAAGGAGTTTAGTAGCAGACACAGAGACAGGTTCTAAAAGGAGTTTAGTAGCAGACACAGAGACGGGTTCTAAAAGGGAGTTTAGTAGCAGACACAGAGACAGGTTCTAAAGGGAGTTTAGTAGCAGACACAGAGACAGGTTCTAAAAGGAGTTTAGTAGCAGACACAGAGACAGGTTCTAAAAGGAGTTTAGTAGCAGACACAGAGACAGGTTCTAAAAGGAGTTTAGTAGCAGACACAGAGACAGGTTCTAAAAGGAGTTTAGTAGCAGACACAGAGACAGGTTCTAAAAGGAGTTTAGTAGCAGACACAGAGACAGGTTCTAAAAAGGAGTTTAGTAGCAGACACAGAGACAGGTTCTAAAAGGAGTTTAGTAGCAGACACAGAGACGGGTTCTAAAAGGAGTTTAGTAGCAGACACAGAGACGGGTTCTAAAAGGAGTTTAGTAGCAGACACAGAGACGGGTTCTAAAAGGAGTTTAGTAGCAGACACAGAGACGGGTTCTAAAAGGAGTTTAGTAGCAGACACAGAGACAGGTTCTAAAAGGAGTTTAGTAGCAGACACAGAGACAGGTTCTAAAAGGAGTTTAGTAGCAGACACAGAGACAGGTTCTAAAAGGAGTTTAGTAGCAGACACAGAGACAGGTTCTAAAAGGAGTTTAGTAGCAGACACAGAGACGGGTTCTAAAAGGAGTTTAGTAGCAGACACAGAGACAGGTTCTAAAGGGAGTTTAGTAGCAGACACAGAGACAGGTTCTAAAAGGAGTTTAGTAGCAGACACAGAGACAGGTTCTAAAATGAGTTTAGTAGCAGACACAGAGACGGGTTCTAAAAGGAGTTTAGTAGCAGACACAGAGACAGGTTCTAAAAGGAGTTTAGTAGCAGACACAGAGACAGGTTCTAAAAGGAGTTTAGTAGCAGACACAGAGACAGGTTCTAAAAGGAGTTTAGTAGCAGACACAGAGACGGGTTCTAAAAAGGAGTTTAGTAGCAGACACAGAGACGGGTTCTAAAAGGAGTTTAGTAGCAGACACAGAGACGGGTTCTAAAAGGAGTTTAGTAGCAGACACAGAGACGGGTTCTAAAAGGAGTTTAGTAGCAGACACAGAGACGGGGTTCTAAAATGAGTTTAGTAGCAGACACAGAGACGGGTTCTAAAAGGAGTTTAGTAGCAGACACAGAGACAGGTTCTAAAAAGGAGTTTAGTAGCAGACACAGAGACAGGTTCTAAAAGGAGTTTAGTAGCAGACACAGAGACAGGTTCTAAAAGGAGTTTAGTAGCAGACACAGAGACAGGTTCTAAAAGGAGTTTAGTAGCAGACACAGAGACAGGTTCTAAAAGGAGTTTAGTAGCAGACACAGAGACAGGTTCTAAAAGGAGTTTAGTATCAGACACAGAGACAGGTTCTAAAAGGAGTTTAGTAGCAGACACAGAGACAGGTTCTAAAAGGAGTTTAGTAGCAGACACAGAGACAGGTTCTAAAAAGGAGTTTAGTAGCAGACACAGAGACAGGTTCTAAAAGGAGTTTAGTAGCAGACACAGAGACGGGTTCTAAAAGGAGTTTAGTAGCAGACACAGAGACAGGTTCTAAAAGGAGTTTAGTAGCAGAGACAGGTTCTAAAAGGAGTTTAGTAGCAGACACAGAGACAGGTTCTAAAGGGAGTTTAGTAGCAGACACAGAGACAGGTTCTAAAAAGGAGTTTAGTAGCAGACACAGAGACAGGTTCTAAAGGGAGTTTAGTAGCAGACACAGAGACAGGTTCTAAAAAGGAGTTTAGTAGCAGACACAGAGACGGGTTCTAAAAGGAGTTTAGTAGCAGACACAGAGACAGGTTCTAAAAGGAGTTTAGTAGCAGACACAGAGACAGGTTCTAAAAGGAGTTTAGTAGCAGACACAGAGACAGGTTCTAAAAGGAGTTTAGTAGCAGACACAGAGACGGGTTCTAAAAAGGAGTTTAGTAGCAGACACAGAGACAGGTTCTAAAAGGAGTTTAGTAGCAGACACAGAGACAGGTTCTAAAAGGAGTTTAGTAGCAGACACAGAGACGGGTTCTAAAAGGAGTTTAGTAGCAGACACAGAGACAGGTTCTAAAAGGAGTTTAGTAGCAGACACAGAGACAGGTTCTAAAAGGAGTTTAGTAGCAGACACAGAGACAGGTTCTAAAAGGAGTTTAGTAGCAGACACAGAGACGGGTTCTAAAAGGAGTTTAGTAGCAGACACAGAGACGGGTTCTAAAAGGAGTTTAGTAGCAGACACAGAGACGGGTTCTAAAAGGAGTTTAGTAGCAGACACAGAGACGGGTTCTAAAAGGAGTTTAGTAGCAGACACAGAGACGGGTTCTAAAATGAGTTTAGTAGCAGACACAGAGACGGGTTCTAAAAGGAGTTTAGTAGCAGACACAGAGACAGGTTCTAAAAGGAATTTAGTAGCAGACACAGAGACAGGTTCTAAAAGGAGTTTAGTAGCAGACACAGAGACAGGTTCTAAAAGGAGTTTAGTAGCAGACACAGAGACAGGTTCTAAAAGGAGTTTAGTAGCAGACACAGAGACAGGTTCTAAAAGGAGTTTAGTAGCAGACACAGAGACAGGTTCTAAAAGGAGTTTAGTAGCAGACACAGAGACAGGTTCTAAAAGGAGTTTAGTAGCAGACACAGAGACAGGTTCTAAAAGGAGTTTAGTAGCAGACACAGAGACGGGTTCTAAAAGGAGTTTAGTAGCAGACACAGAGACAGGTTCTAAAAAGGAGTTTAGTAGCAGAGACAGGTTCTAAAAAGGAGTTTAGTAGCAGACACAGAGACAGGTTCTAAAGGGAGTTTAGTAGCAGACACAGAGACAGGTTCTAAAAGGAGTTTAGTAGCAGACACAGAGACAGGTTCTAAAGGGAGTTTAGTAGCAGACACAGAGACAGGTTCTAAAAGGAGTTTAGTAGCAGACACAGAGACGGGTTCTAAAAGGAGTTTAGTAGCAGACACAGAGACAGGTTCTAAAAGGAGTTTAGTAGCAGACAGAGACAGGTTCTAAAAGGAGTTTAGTAGCAGACATAGAGACAGGTTCTAAAAGGAGTTTAGTAGCAGACACAGAGACAGGTTCTAAAAGGAGTTTAGTAGCAGACACAGAGACGGGTTCTAAAAGGAGTTTAGTAGCAGACACAGAGACAGGTTCTAAAAGGAGTTTAGTAGCAGACAGAGACAGGTTCTAAAGGGAGTTTAGTAGCAGACAGAGACAGGTTCTAAAAGGAGTTTAGTAGCAGACACAGAGACAGGTTCTAAAAGGAGTTTAGTAGCAGACACAGAGACGGGTTCTAAAAGGAGTTTAGTAGCAGACACAGAGACGGGTTCTAAAAGGAGTTTAGTAGCAGACACAGAGACAGGTTCTAAAAGGAGTTTAGTAGCAGACAGAGACAGGTTCTAAAAGGAGTTTAGTAGCAGACACAGAGACAGGTTCTAAAAGGAGTTTAGTAGCAGACACAGAGACAGGTTCTAAAATGAGTTTAGTAGCAGACACAGAGACAGGTTCTAAAAGGAGTTTAGTAGCAGACACAGAGACAGGTTCTAAAAGGAGTTTAGTAGCAGACACAGAGACAGGTTCTAAAAGGAGTTTAGTAGCAGACACAGAGACAGGTTCTAAAAGGAGTTTAGTGGCAGACACAGAGACAGGTTCTAAAGGGAGTTTAGTAGCAGACACAGAGACAGGTTCTAAAAGGAGTTTAGTAGCAGACACAGAGACGGGTTCTAAAAGGAGTTTAGTAGCAGACACAGAGACAGGTTCTAAAAGGAGTTTAGTAGCAGACAGAGACAGGTTCTAAAAAGGAGTTTAGTAGCAGACACAGAGACAGGTTCTAAAAGGAGTTTAGTAGCAGACACAGAGACAGGTTCTAAAATGAGTTTAGTAGCAGACACAGAGACAGGTTCTAAAAGGAGTTTAGTAGCAGACACAGAGACAGGTTCTAAAAGGAGTTTAGTAGCAGACACAGAGACGGGTTCTAAAAAGGAGTTTAGTAGCAGACACAGAGACAGGTTCTAAAAGGAGTTTAGTAGCAGACACAGAGACAGGTTCTAAAAGGAGTTTAGTAGCAGACAGAGACAGGTTCTAAAGGGTGTTTAGTAGCAGACAGAGACAGGTTCTAAAAGGAGTTTAGTAGCAGACACAGAGACAGGTTCTAAAATGAGTTTAGTAGCAGACACAGAGACAGGTTCTAAAAGGAGTTTAGTAGCAGACACAGAGACGGGTTCTAAAAGGAGTTTAGTAGCAGACACAGAGACAGGTTCTAAAAGGAGTTTAGTAGCAGACAGAGACAGGTTCTAAAAGGAGTTTAGTAGCAGACACAGAGACAGGTTCTAAAAGGAGTTTAGTAGCAGACACAGAGACAGGTTCTAAAAGGAGTTTAGTAGCAGACACAGAGACAGGTTCTAAAAGGAGTTTAGTAGCAGACACAGAGACAGGTTCTAAAAGGAGTTTAGTAGCAGACACAGAGACAGGTTCTAAAAGGAGTTTAGTAGCAGACACAGAGACGGGTTCTAAAAGGAGTTTAGTAGCAGACACAGAGACAGGTTCTAAAAGGAGTTTAGTAGCAGAGACAGGTTCTAAAAGGAGTTTAGTAGCAGACACAGAGACAGGTTCTAAAGGGAGTTTAGTAGCAGACACAGAGACAGGTTCTAAAAGGAGTTTAGTAGCAGACACAGAGACAGGTTCTAAAGGGAGTTTAGTAGCAGACACAGAGACAGGTTCTAAAAGGAGTTTAGTAGCAGACACAGAGACGGGTTCTAAAAGGAGTTTAGTAGCAGACACAGAGACAGGTTCTAAAAAGAAGTTTAGTAGCAGACACAGAGACAGGTTCTAAAAGGAGTTTAGTAGCAGACACAGAGACAGGTTCTAAAAAGGAGTTTAGTAGCAGACACAGAGACGGGTTCTAAAAGGAGTTTAGTAGCAGACACAGAGACAGGTTCTAAAAGGAGTTTAGTAGCAGACACAGAGACAGGTTCTAAAAGGAGTTTAGTAGCAGACACAGAGACGGGTTCTAAAAGGAGTTTAGTAGCAGACACAGAGACAGGTTCTAAAAGGAGTTTAGTAGCAGACACAGAGACAGGTTCTAAAAGGAGTTTAGTAGCAGACACAGAGACAGGTTCTAAAAAGGAGTTTAGTAGCAGACACAGAGACGGGTTCTAAAAGGAGTTTAGTAGCAGACACAGAGACGGGTTCTAAAAGGAGTTTAGTAGCAGACACAGAGACGGGTTCTAAAAGGAGTTTAGTAGCAGACACAGAGACGGGGTTCTAAAAGGAGTTTAGTAGCAGACACAGAGACGGGTTCTAAAATGAGTTTAGTAGCAGACACAGAGACGGGTTCTAAAGGGAGTTTAGTAGCAGACACAGAGACAGGTTCTAAAAGGAATTTAGTAGCAGACACAGAGACAGGTTCTAAAAAGGAGTTTAGTAGCAGACACAGAGACAGGTTCTAAAAGGAGTTTAGTAGCAGACACAGAGACAGGTTCTAAAAGGAGTTTAGTAGCAGACACAGAGACAGGTTCTAAAAGGAGTTTAGTAGCAGACACAGAGACGGGTTCTAAAAGGAGTTTAGTAGCAGACACAGAGACGGGTTCTAAAAGGAGTTTAGTAGCAGACACAGAGACGGGTTCTAAAAGGAGTTTAGTAGCAGACACAGAGACGGGTTCTAAAATGAGTTTAGTAGCAGACACAGAGACGGGTTCTAAAAGGAGTTTAGTAGCAGACACAGAGACAGGTTCTAAAAAGGAATTTAGTAGCAGACACAGAGACAGGTTCTAAAAAGGAGTTTAGTAGCAGACACAGAGACAGGTTCTAAAAGGAGTTTAGTAGCAGACACAGAGACAGGTTCTAAAAGGAGTTTAGTAGCAGACACAGAGACAGGTTCTAAAAGGAGTTTAGTAGCAGACACAGAGACAGGTTCTAAAAGGAGTTTAGTAGCAGACACAGAGACAGGTTCTAAAAGGAGTTTAGTAGCAGACACAGAGACAGGTTCTAAAAAGGAGTTTAGTAGCAGACACAGAGACGGGTTCTAAAAAGGAGTTTAGTAGCAGACACAGAGACAGGTTCTAAAAAGGAGTTTAGTAGCAGAGACAGGTTCTAAAAGGAGTT
Organism: Coregonus clupeaformis; assembly: GCF_020615455.1. Taxonomy (NCBI): domain Eukaryota; kingdom Metazoa; phylum Chordata; class Actinopteri; order Salmoniformes; family Salmonidae; genus Coregonus; species Coregonus clupeaformis. The sequence goes on from NW_025534048.1 coordinate 171,260, forward strand.
TAGTAGCAGACACAGAGACAGGTTCTAAAGGGAGTTTAGTAGCAGACACAGAGACAGGTTCTAAAAGGAGTTTAGTAGCAGACACAGAGACAGGTTCTAAAGGGAGTTTAGTAGCAGACACAGAGACAGGTTCTAAAAGGAGTTTAGTAGCAGACACAGAGACGGGTTCTAAAAGGAGTTTAGTAGCAGACACAGAGACAGGTTCTAAAAGGAGTTTAGTAGCAGACAGAGACAGGTTCTAAAAGGAGTTTAGTAGCAGACATAGAGACAGGTTCTAAAAGGAGTTTAGTAGCAGACACAGAGACAGGTTCTAAAAGGAGTTTAGTAGCAGACACAGAGACGGGGTTCTAAAAGGAGTTTAGTAGCAGACACAGAGACAGGTTCTAAAAAGGAGTTTAGTAGCAGACAGAGACAGGTTCTAAAGGGAGTTTAGTAGCAGACAGAGACAGGTTCTAAAAGGAGTTTAGTAGCAGACACAGAGACAGGTTCTAAAAGGAGTTTAGTAGCAGACACAGAGACGGGTTCTAAAAAGGAGTTTAGTAGCAGACACAGAGACGGGTTCTAAAAGGAGTTTAGTAGCAGACACAGAGACAGGTTCTAAAAGGAGTTTAGTAGCAGACAGAGACAGGTTCTAAAAGGAGTTTAGTAGCAGACACAGAGACAGGTTCTAAAAGGAGTTTAGTAGCAGACACAGAGACAGGTTCTAAAATGAGTTTAGTAGCAGACACAGAGACAGGTTCTAAAAGGAGTTTAGTAGCAGACACAGAGACAGGTTCTAAAAGGAGTTTAGTAGCAGACACAGAGACAGGTTCTAAAAGGAGTTTAGTATCAGACACAGAGACAGGTTCTAAAAAGGAGTTTAGTGGCATACACAGAGACAGGTTCTAAAGGGAGTTTAGTAGCAGACACAGAGACAGGTTCTAAAAGGAGTTTAGTAGCAGACACAGAGACGGGTTCTAAAAGGAGTTTAGTAGCAGACACAGAGACAGGTTCTAAAAGGAGTTTAGTAGCAGACAGAGACAGGTTCTAAAAGGAGTTTAGTAGCAGACACAGAGACAGGTTCTAAAAGGAGTTTAGTAGCAGACACAGAGACAGGTTCTAAAATGAGTTTAGTAGCAGACACAGAGACAGGTTCTAAAAGGAGTTTAGTAGCAGACACAGAGACAGGTTCTAAAAGGAGTTTAGTAGCAGACACAGAGACGGGTTCTAAAAGGAGTTTAGTAGCAGACACAGAGACAGGTTCTAAAAGGAGTTTAGTAGCAGACACAGAGACAGGTTCTAAAAGGAGTTTAGTAGCAGACAGAGACAGGTTCTAAAGGGTGTTTAGTAGCAGACAGAGACAGGTTCTAAAAAGGAGTTTAGTAGCAGACACAGAGACAGGTTCTAAAATGAGTTTAGTAGCAGACACAGAGACAGGTTCTAAAAAGGAGTTTAGTAGCAGACACAGAGACGGGTTCTAAAAGGAGTTTAGTAGCAGACACAGAGACAGGTTCTAAAAGGAGTTTAGTAGCAGACAGAGACAGGTTCTAAAAGGAGTTTAGTAGCAGACACAGAGACAGGTTCTAAAAGGAGTTTAGTAGCAGACACAGAGACAGGTTCTAAAAAGGAGTTTAGTAGCAGACACAGAGACAGGTTCTAAAAGGAGTTTAGTAGCAGACACAGAGACAGGTTCTAAAAGGAGTTTAGTAGCAGACACAGAGACAGGTTCTAAAAAGGAGTTTAGTAGCAGACACAGAGACGGGTTCTAAAAGGAGTTTAGTAGCAGACACAGAGACAGGTTCTAAAAGGAGTTTAGTAGCAGAGACAGGTTCTAAAAGGAGTTTAGTAGCAGACACAGAGACAGGTTCTAAAGGGAGTTTAGTAGCAGACACAGAGACAGGTTCTAAAAGGAGTTTAGTAGCAGACACAGAGACAGGTTCTAAAGGGAGTTTAGTAGCAGACACAGAGACAGGTTCTAAAAGGAGTTTAGTAGCAGACACAGAGACGGGTTCTAAAAGGAGTTTAGTAGCAGACACAGAGACAGGTTCTAAAAGAAGTTTAGTAGCAGACACAGAGACAGGTTCTAAAAGGAGTTTAGTAGCAGACACAGAGACAGGTTCTAAAAGGAGTTTAGTAGCAGACACAGAGACGGGTTCTAAAAGGAGTTTAGTAGCAGACACAGAGACAGGTTCTAAAAGGAGTTTAGTAGCAGACACAGAGACAGGTTCTAAAAGGAGTTTAGTAGCAGACACAGAGACGGGTTCTAAAAGGAGTTTAGTAGCAGACACAGAGACAGGTTCTAAAAGGAGTTTAGTAGCAGACACAGAGACAGGTTCTAAAAGGAGTTTAGTAGCAGACACAGAGACAGGTTCTAAAAGGAGTTTAGTAGCAGACACAGAGACGGGTTCTAAAAAGGAGTTTAGTAGCAGACACAGAGACGGGTTCTAAAAAGGAGTTTAGTAGCAGACACAGAGACGGGGTTCTAAAAAGGAGTTTAGTAGCAGACACAGAGACGGGTTCTAAAAGGAGTTTAGTAGCAGACACAGAGACGGGTTCTAAAATGAGTTTAGTAGCAGACACAGAGACGGGTTCTAAAGGGAGTTTAGTAGCAGACACAGAGACAGGTTCTAAAAGGAATTTAGTAGCAGACACAGAGACAGGTTCTAAAAAGGAGTTTAGTAGCAGACACAGAGACAGGTTCTAAAAGGAGTTTAGTAGCAGACACAGAGACAGGTTCTAAAAGGAGTTTAGTAGCAGACACAGAGACAGGTTCTAAAAGGAGTTTAGTAGCAGACACAGAGACAGGTTCTAAAAGGAGTTTAGTAGCAGACACAGAGACAGGTTCTAAAAGGAGTTTAGTAGCAGACACAGAGACAGGTTCTAAAAGGAGTTTAGTAGCAGACACAGAGACGGGTTCTAAAAGGAGTTTAGTAGCAGACACAGAGACAGGTTCTAAAAGGAGTTTAGTAGCAGACACAGAGACAGGTTCTAAAAGGAGTTTAGTAGCAGACACAGAGACAGGTTCTAAAAGGAGTTTAGTAGCAGACACAGAGACAGGTTCTAAAAGGAGTTTAGTAGCAGACACAGAGACAGGTTCTAAAAGGAGTTTAGTAGCAGACACAGAGACGGGTTCTAAAAGGAGTTTAGTAGCAGACACAGAGACAGGTTCTAAAAGGAGTTTAGTAGCAGAGACAGGTTCTAAAATGAGTTTAGTAGCAGACACAGAGACAGGTTCTAAAGGGAGTTTAGTAGCAGACACAGAGACAGGTTCTAAAAGGAGTTTAGTAGCAGACACAGAGACAGGTTCTAAAGGGAGTTTAGTAGCAGACACAGAGACAGGTTCTAAAAGGAGTTTAGTAGCAGACACAGAGACGGGTTCTAAAAGGAGTTTAGTAGCAGACACAGAGACAGGTTCTAAAAGGAGTTTAGTAGCAGACAGAGACAGGTTCTAAAAGGAGTTTAGTAGCAGACACAGAGACAGGTTCTAAAAGGAGTTTAGTAGCAGACACAGAGACAGGTTCTAAAAGGAGTTTAGTAGCAGACACAGAGACGGGTTCTAAAAGGAGTTTAGTAGCAGACACAGAGACAGGTTCTAAAAGGAGTTTAGTAGCAGACAGAGACAGGTTCTAAAAGGGAGTTTAGTAGCAGACAGAGACAGGTTCTAAAAGGAGTTTAGTAGCAGACACAGAGACAGGTTCTAAAAGGAGTTTAGTAGCAGACACAGAGACGGGTTCTAAAAGGAGTTTAGTAGCAGACACAGAGACGGGTTCTAAAAGGAGTTTAGTAGCAGACACAGAGACAGGTTCTAAAAGGAGTTTAGTAGCAGACAGAGACAGGTTCTAAAAGGAGTTTAGTAGCAGACACAGAGACAGGTTCTAAAAGGAGTTTAGTAGCAGACACAGAGACAGGTTCTAAAATGAGTTTAGTAGCAGACACAGAGACAGGTTCTAAAAGGAGTTTAGTAGCAGACACAGAGACAGGTTCTAAAAGGAGTTTAGTAGCAGACACAGAGACAGGTTCTAAAAGGAGTTTAGTAGCAGACACAGAGACAGGTTCTAAAAGGAGTTTAGTGGCAGACACAGAGACAGGTTCTAAAGGGAGTTTAGTAGCAGACACAGAGACAGGTTCTAAAAGGAGTTTAGTAGCAGACACAGAGACGGGTTCTAAAAGGAGTTTAGTAGCAGACACAGAGACAGGTTCTAAAAGGAGTTTAGTAGCAGACAGAGACAGGTTCTAAAAGGAGTTTAGTAGCAGACACAGAGACAGGTTCTAAAAGGAGTTTAGTAGCAGACACAGAGACAGGTTCTAAAATGAGTTTAGTAGCAGACACAGAGACAGGTTCTAAAATGAGTTTAGTAGCAGACACAGAGACAGGTTCTAAAAGGAGTTTAGTAGCAGACACAGAGACGGGTTCTAAAAGGAGTTTAGTAGCAGACACAGAGACAGGTTCTAAAAGGAGTTTAGTAGCAGACACAGAGACAGGTTCTAAAAGGAGTTTAGTAGCAGACAGAGACAGGTTCTAAAGGGAGTTTAGTAGCAGACAGAGACAGGTTCTAAAAGGAGTTTAGTAGCAGACACAGAGACAGGTTCTAAAAGGAGTTTAGTAGCAGACACAGAGACAGGTTCTAAAATGAGTTTAGTAGCAGACACAGAGACAGGTTCTAAAAAGGAGTTTAGTAGCAGACACAGAGACGGGTTCTAAAAAGGAGTTTAGTAGCAGACACAGAGACAGGTTCTAAAAGGAGTTTAGTAGCAGACAGAGACAGGTTCTAAAAGGAGTTTAGTAGCAGACACAGAGACAGGTTCTAAAAGGAGTTTAGTAGCAGACACAGAGACAGGTTCTAAAAGGAGTTTAGTAGCAGACACAGAGACGGGTTCTAAAAGGAGTTTAGTAGCAGACACAGAGACAGGTTCTAAAAGGAGTTTAGTAGCAGACAAAGACAGGTTCTAAAGGGAGTTTAGTAGCAGACAGAGACAGGTTCTAAAATGAGTTTAGTAGCAGACACAGAGACAGGTTCTAAAAGGAGTTTAGTAGCAGACACAGAGACAGGTTCTAAAAGGAGTTTAGTGGCAGACACAGAGACAGGTTCTAAAGGGAGTTTAGTAGCAGACACAGAGACAGGTTCTAAAAGGAGTTTAGTAGCAGACACAGAGACGGGTTCTAAAAGGAGTTTAGTAGCAGACACAGAGACAGGTTCTAAAAGGAGTTTAGTAGCAGACAGAGACAGGTTCTAAAAGGAGTTTAGTAGCAGACACAGAGACAGGTTCTAAAAGGAGTTTAGTAGCAGACACAGAGACAGGTTCTAAAATGAGTTTAGTAGCAGACACAGAGACGGGTTCTAAAAGGAGTTTAGTAGCAGACACAGAGACAGGTTCTAAAAAGGAGTTTAGTAGCAGACACAGAGACAGGTTCTAAAAGGAGTTTAGTAGCAGACACAGAGACGGGTTCTAAAAGGAGTTTAGTAGCAGACACAGAGACAGGTTCTAAAAGGAGTTTAGTAGCAGACAGAGACAGGTTCTAAAGGGAGTTTAGTAGCAGACAGAGACAGGTTCTAAAAGGAGTTTAGTAGCAGACACAGAGACAGGTTCTAAAAGGAGTTTAGTAGCAGACACAGAGACAGGTTCTAAAAGGAGTTTAGTAGCAGACACAGAGACGGGTTCTAAAAGGAGTTTAGTAGCAGACACAGAGACAGGTTCTAAAAGGAGTTTAGTAGCAGACAGAGACAGGTTCTAAAGGGAGTTTAGTAGCAGACAGAGACAGGTTCTAAAAGGAGTTTAGTAGCAGACACAGAGACAGGTTCTAAAAGGAGTTTAGTAGCAGACACAGAGACAGGTTCTAAAAGGAGTTTAGTAGCAGACACAGAGACAGGTTCTAAAATGAGTTTAGTAGCAGACACAGAGACGGGTTCTAAAAGGAGTTTAGTAGCAGACACAGAGACAGGTTCTAAAAGGAGTTTAGTAGCAGACACAGAGACAGGTTCTAAAAGGAGTTTAGTAGCAGACACAGAGACGGGTTCTAAAAGGAGTTTAGTAGCAGACACAGAGACAGGTTCTAAAAGGAGTTTAGTAGCAGACAGAGACAGGTTCTAAAGGGAGTTTAGTAGCAGACAGAGACAGGTTCTAAAAGGAGTTTAGTAGCAGACACAGAGACAGGTTCTAAAAGGAGTTTAGTAGCAGACACAGAGACAGGTTCTAAAAGGAGTTTAGTAGCAGACACAGAGACGGGGTTCTAAAAGGAGTTTAGTAGCAGACACAGAGACAGGTTCTAAAAGGAGTTTAGTAGCAGACAGAGACAGGTTCTAAAGGGGAGTTTAGTAGCAGACAGAGACAGGTTCTAAAAGGAGTTTAGTAGCAGACACAGAGACAGGTTCTAAAAGGAGTTTAGTAGCAGACACAGAGACAGGTTCTAAAAGGAGTTTAGTAGCAGACACAGAGACGGGTTCTAAAAGGAGTTTAGTAGCAGACACAGAGACAGGTTCTAAAAGGAGTTTAGTAGCAGACAGAGACAGGTTCTAAAAAGGAGTTTAGTAGCAGACACAGAGACAGGTTCTAAAAGGAGTTTAGTAGCAGACACAGAGACAGGTTCTAAAAGGAGTTTAGTAGCAGACACAGAGACAGGTTCTAAAAGGAGTTTAGTAGCAGACACAGAGACAGGTTCTAAAAGGAGTTTAGTAGCAGACACAGAGACAGGTTCTAAAAGGAGTTTAGTAGCAGACAGAGACAGGTTCTAAAATGAGTTTAGTAGCAGACACAGAGACAGGTTCTAAAAGGAGTTTAGTAGCAGACACAGAGACAGGTTCTAAAAGGAGTTTAGTAGCAGACACAGAGACAGGTTCTAAAAGGAGTTTAGTAGCAGACACAGAGACAGGTTCTAAAAAGGAGTTTAGTAGCAGACACAGAGACAGGTTCTAAAAGGAGTTTAGTAGCAGACAGAGACAGGTTCTAAAAGGAGTTTAGTAGCAGACACAGAGACAGGTTCTAAAAAGGAGTTTAGTAGCAGACACAGAGACAGGTTCTAAAATGAGTTTAGTAGCAGACACAGAGACGGGTTCTAAAAGGAGTTTAGTAGCAGACACAGAGACAGGTTCTAAAAGGAGTTTAGTAGCAGACACAGAGACAGGTTCTAAAAGGAGTTTAGTAGCAGACACAGAGACGGGTTCTAAAAGGAGTTTAGTAGCAGACACAGAGACAGGTTCTAAAAGGAGTTTAGTAGCAGACAGAGACAGGTTCTAAAGGGAGTTTAGTAGCAGACAGAGACAGGTTCTAAAAAGGAGTTTAGTAGCAGACACAGAGACAGGTTCTAAAAGGAGTTTAGTAGCAGACACAGAGACGGGTTCTAAAAGGAGTTTAGTAGCAGACACAGAGACGGGTTCTAAAAGGAGTTTAGTAGCAGACACAGAGACAGGTTCTAAAAAGGAGTTTAGTAGCAGACAGAGACAGGTTCTAAAGGGAGTTTAGTAGCAGACAGAGACAGGTTCTAAAAGGAGTTTAGTAGCAGACACAGAGACAGGTTCTAAAAGGAGTTTAGTAGCAGACACAGAGACAGGTTCTAAAAGGAGTTTAGTAGCAGACACAGAGACGGGGTTCTAAAAGGAGTTTAGTAGCAGACACAGAGACAGGTTCTAAAAGGAGTTTAGTAGCAGACAGAGACAGGTTCTAAAAGGAGTTTAGTAGCAGACACAGAGACAGGTTCTAAAAGGAGTTTAGTAGCAGACACAGAGACAGGTTCTAAAAGGAGTTTAGTAGCAGACACAGAGACAGGTTCTAAAAGGAGTTTAGTAGCAGACACAGAGACAGGTTCTAAAAGGAGTTTAGTAGCAGACACAGAGACAGGTTCTAAAAGGAGTTTAGTAGCAGACAGAGACAGGTTCTAAAATGAGTTTAGTAGCAGACACAGAGACAGGTTCTAAAAGGAGTTTAGTAGCAGACACAGAGACAGGTTCTAAAAGGAGTTTAGTAGCAGACACAGAGACAGGTTCTAAAAGGAGTTTAGTAGCAGACACAGAGACAGGTTCTAAAAGGAGTTTAGTAGCAGACACAGAGACAGGTTCTAAAAGGAGTTTAGTAGCAGACAGAGACAGGTTCTAAAAGGAGTTTAGTAGCAGACAGAGACAGGTTCTAAAAGGAGTTTAGTAGCAGACACAGAGACAGGTTCTAAAAGGCGTCTTTGAGACTTTTTGGCAGCAGGAAAGACACAAATGGATTTCCTACGAGGGAGGAAGCAGAATGAGAGGAAGGAGGAGGGGAAGTGGAGGAGAGGAGGGCCCCGTTAGCAACAAGCTCTTATTAATTAATAGTGTGTCTCAGGAGGAGGAGATGACAGGATATGATTCCCTGGGTGGCAGTCAGGAGGAGGAGATGACAGGATATGATTCCCTGGGTGGCAGTCAGGAGGAGATGACAGGATATGATTCCCTGGGTGGCAGTCAGGAGTAGATTACAGGATATGATTCCCTGGGTGGCAGTCAGGAGGAGATGACAGGATATGATTCCCTGGGTGGCAGTCAGGAGGAGATTACAGGATATGATTCCCTGGGTGGCAGTCAGGAGGAGATGACAGGATATGATTCCCTGGGTGGCAGTCAGGAGGAGATTACAGGATATGATTCCCTGGGTGGCAGTCAGGAGGAGATGACAGGATATGATTCCCTGGGTGGCAGTCAGGGAGGAGATGACAGGATATGATTCCCTGGGTGGCAGTCAGGAGGAGATGACAGGATATGATTCCCTGGGTGGCAGTCAGGAGGAGATTACAGGATATGATTCCCTGGGTGGCAGTCAGGAGGAGATGACAGGATATGATTCCCTGGGTGGCAGTCAGGAGGAGATTACAGGATATGATTCCCTGGGTGGCAGTCAGGAGGAGATGACAGGATATGATTCCCTGGGTGGCAGTCAGGAGGAGATGACAGGATATGATTCCCTGGGTGGCAGTCAGGAGGAGATGACAGGATATGATTCCCTGGGTGGCAGTCAGGAGGAGATTACAGGATATGATTCCCTGGGTGGCAGTCAGGAGGAGATGACAGGATATGATTCCCTGGGTGGCAGTCAGGAGGAGATGACAGGATATGATTCCCCTGGGTGGCAGTCAGGAGGAGATTACAGGATATGATTCCCTGGGTGGCAGTCAGGAGTAGATTACAGGATATGATTCCCTGGGTGGCAGTCAGGAGGAGATGACAGGATATGATTCCCTGGGTGGCAGTCAGGAGGAGATTACAGGATATGATTCCCTGGGTGGCAGTCAGGAGGAGATGACAGGATATGATTCCCCTGGGTGGCAGTCAGGAGGAGATTACAGGATATGATTCCCTGGGTGGCAGTCAGGAGGAGATGACAGGATATGATTCCCTGGGTGGCAGTCAGGAGGAGATGACAGGATATGATTCCCTGGGTGGCAGTCAGGAGGAGATGACAGGATATGATTCCCTGGGTGGCAGTCAGGAGGAGATTACAGGATATGATTCCCTGGGTGGCAGTCAGGAGGAGATGACAGGATATGATTCCCTGGGTGGCAGTCAGGAGGAGATTACAGGATATGATTCCCTGGGTGGCAGTCAGGAGGAGATGACAGGATATGATTCCCTGGGTGGCAGTCAGGAGGAGATGACAGGATATGATTCCTTGGGTGGCAGTCAGGAGGAGATGACAGGATATGATTCCCTGGGTGGCAGTCAGGAGGAGATTACAGGATATGATTCCCTGGGTGGCAGTCAGGAGGAGATGACAGGATATGATTCCCTGGGTGGCAGTCAGGAGGAGATGACAGGATATGATTCCCTGGGTGGCAGTCAGGAGGAGATTACAGGATATGATTCCCTGGGTGGCAGTCAGGAGGAGATTACAGGATATGACTCCCTGGGTGGCAGTCAGGAGGAGATGACAGGATATGATTCCCTGGGTGGCAGTCAGGAGGAGATTACAGGATATGATTCCCTGGGTGGCAGTCAGGAGGAGATGACAGGATATGATTCCCTGGGTGGCAGTCAGGAGGAGATGACAGGATATGATTCCCTGGGTGGCAGTCAGGAGGAGATTACAGGATATGATTCCCTGGGTGGCAGTCAGGAGGAGATTACAGGATATGATTCCCTGGGTGGCAGTCAGGAGGAGATGACAGGATATGATTCCCTGGGTGGCAGTCAGGAGGAGATTACAGGATATGATTCCCTGGGTGGCAGTCAGGCGTGGCAGCGGAGGAGATGACAGGATATGATTCCCTGTGTGGCAGTCAGGAGGGCCCCAGGCTGATGAAGGATGACGGGGAGATGTTTTCATGGACACTTCTAAACTGGCCAGATTGGAGATAGTTGCTGAAAGATGCTGGACAGTAGATCTGTATATGGTGACATCACCCACAATAGAGGTAATCCTAGACCTGTCTATATACAGTCCACTAGAATCCAAGTTGAGGAAGATGACAGTTCTACCTCTAGCGCCCGAAGCAACTTTGCAGTAATTTTTGTGGGTGTTATTTCTTATTAGCCCAGAACGTTTTTTGTGTTTTTTTTTAACGTACAGCCGGGAAATAACTTTTGGATATCAGAGCGGAGGTAACTCACCAGCATTCCAACCAGAAGTACGACTTTCCCGAATTGTGGATCCTTTGTTCGTACTCCACAGGGCAATTGAACTTATCCCAGAGGCTGATCCAAAACACAGCCGGTGGAGAAGAGGTATTCGGAGTGGACTTCTAGTCCGACTCAGGAGGCGTGCACACCATCCACCGCTTCCGAGTATATTAATCGCTAATGTTCAGTCCCTGGACAATAAAGTAGACGAGCTCAGGGCGAGGATCTCCTTCCAGAGAGACATCAGGGATTGTAACATACTCTGTTTCACGCAATCATGGCTCTCTCGGGATATACTGTCCCCGTCCATACAGCCAGCTGGGTTCTCAGCACATCGCGCAGACAGGAATAAAGAACTCTCCGGGAAGAAGAAAGGAGGTGGTGTATGTTTCATGATTAACTACTCATGGTGTGATTGTGATAACATACAGAAACTCAAAGTCCTTTTGTTCACCCGACCTAGAATACCTCACAATCAAATTCCGACCGTATTACCTCCCAGGAGAATTCTCTTCGGTTATAGTCCCAGCCGTGTATATTCCCCCTCAAGCCGATACCACGACGGCCCTCAAAGAACTACACTGAACTTTATGCAAACTGGAAACCACATATCCTGAGGCCGCATATATTGTAGCTGGGGAATACTATCAACATATTGCCTGTAGTATTCTCACTTCAAAAACTCTCAACCATTGTTACTCTCCCTTCCGGGATGGTTACAAGGCCCTCCCCCTCCCTTCCTATAGGCAGAAACTCAAACAGGAAGTAACCGTGCTAAGGTCTATTCAACGCTGGTCTGACCAATCGGAATCCATGCTTCAAGATTGTTTTGATCATGCGGACTGGGATATGTTCCGGGTTGCCTCTGAGAATAACATTGACGAATACAATGACACGGTGACTGAGTTCATTAGGAAGTTCATTTTGTGAATTTTTATTAGGATCCCCATTAGCTAATGCTGTAACGTTAGCTATACTTCCTGGGGTCCAACACCAAATTATAAGACATTACAAACAATTACAAATTAAGACTTTACAAACATTTAACAAGTAGACAATAAAGACTATTAAAATACCTGACAGGTAACACATTTAACATTCAGTTGATGCTTTCTAGTTCCTGTCCAGTCACATGGTCTATCGCATTAGATCTTTTTTTCTTTTTTTCTTTTGAGAAATATGGATTGGTAATGAGTTCCATTCAACTAGCTCTATATAAAACTGTAGATTTAAGGCGATTTGTCCTCGGCTTGGGTTGTCTTAGATGCCCAGAATTTATCTGTCTGGTTTGGTGGTTATGCGTGTTGCTAGTATGTACTAACTGGTCTGAAAAATACTGTGGTTTTTGAAAAATATAACATTCCTAAAGAAAATCAGAAGACTGGATAGTACCCTCCAAGCTCATCATTAAGCTCGAGGCCCAGGGTCTGAACCCCATCCTGTGCAACTGGGTCCTGGACTTCCTGACGGCTGTCCCCAGGTGGTGAAGGTAGGAAACAACATCTCCACTTCGCTGATCCTCAACACTGGGGCCCCACAAGGGTGCGTGCTCAGCCCCCTCCTGTACTCCCTGTTCACCCATGACTGCGTGGCCAAGCACGCCTCCAACTCAATCATCCAGTTTGCAGACAACACAACAGTAGTAGGCCTGATTACCAACAACGATGAGACAGCCTACAGGGAGGAGGTGAGACAGCCTACAGGGAGGAGGTGAGACAGCCTACAGGGAGGAGGTGAGACAGCCTACAGGGAGGAGGTGAGACAGCCTACAGGGAGGAGGTGAGACAGCCTACAGGGAGGAGGTGAGACAGCCTACAGGGAGGAGGTGAGACAGCCTACAGGGAGGAGGTGAGACAGCCTACAGGGAGGAGGTGAGACAGCCTACAGGGAGGAGGTGAGACAGCCTACAGGGAGGAGGTGAGACAGCCTACAGGGAGGAGGTGAGACAGCCTACAGGGAGGAGGTGAGACAGCCTACAGGGAGGAGGTGAGACAGCCTACAGGGAGGAGGTGAGACAGCCTACAGGGAGGAGGTGAGACAGCCTACAGGGAGGAGGTGAGACAGCCTACAGGGAGGAGGTGAGAGGGAGGAGGTGAGACAGCCTACAGGGAGGAGGTGAGAGGGAGGAGGTGAGACAGCCTACAGGGAGGAGGTGAGACAGCCTACAGGGAGGAGGTGAGAGGGAGGAGGTGAGACAGCCTACAGGGGAGGAGGTGAGACAGCCTACAGGGAGGAGGTGAGACAGCCTACAGGGAGGAGGTGAGAGGGAGGAGGTGAGACAGCCTACAGGGAGGAGGTGAGACAGCCTACAGGGAGGAGGTGAGACAGCCTACAGGGAGGAGGTGAGACAGCCTACAGGGAGGAGGTGAGACAGCCTACAGGGAGGAGGTGAGACAGCCTACAGGGAGGAGGTGAGACAGCCTACAGGGAGGAGGTGAGACAGCCTACAGGGAGGAGGTGAGACAGCCTACAGGGAGGAGGTGAGACAGCCTACAGGGAGGAGGTGAGACAGCCTACAGGGAGGAGGTGAGACAGCCTACAGGGAGGAGGTGAGACAGCCTACAGGGAGGAGGTGAGACAGCCTACAGGGAGGAGGTGAGACAGCCTACAGGGAGGAGGTGAGACAGCCTACAGGGAGGAGGTGAGACAGCCTACAGGGAGGAGGTGAGACAGCCTACAGGGAGGAGGTGAGACAGCCTACAGGGAGGAGGTGAGACAGCCTACAGGGAGGAGGTGAGGGCCCTGGCGGAGTGGGGCCAGGAAAATAACCTCTCCCTCAACGACAACAAAATGAAGGAGCTGATCATGGACTTCAGGAGACAGCAGAGGGAGCACGCCCCCATCCACATGGACCGCAGTGGAGAGGTGAAAAGCTTTAAGTTCCTCTGCGTACACATCACTGACAATCTGAAATGGTCCACCCACACAGACAGTGTGGTGAACAGCGCCTCTTTAACCTCAGGAGGCTGAAGAAATTCGGCTTGGCCCCTAAGACCCTCACAAACTTTTACAGATGCGCCATTGAGAGCATCCTGTCGGGCTGTATCACCACCTGGTACGGCAACTGCACCGCCCGCAACCGCAGGGCTTTGCAGAGGGTGGTGCAGTCTGCCCAACGCATCACCGGGGGCACACTGCCAGCCCTCCAGGATACCTACAGCACCCGATGTCTGTTCACCCTGCTATCATCCAGAAGGCGAGGTCAGTACAGGTGCATCAATGCTGGGACCGAGAGACTGAAAAACAGCTTCTATCTCAAGGCCATCAGACTGTTAAATAGCCATCACTAGCCGGCTACCACCCGGTTACTCAACCCTGCACCTTAGAGGCTGCTGCCTTATGTACATAGACATGGAATCACTGGTCACTTTAATAATGGAACACTGGTCACTTTAATAATATATTCTAGTCAATGCCACTCCGACGTTGCACGTCCTAATATTTACATATTTCTTAATTCCATTATTTTACTTTTAGATGTGTGTGTATTTGTCACGGATCCCCCCGGGATGTTGTGAATGGTTAGAGACTACTGCACTGTTGGAGCTAGGAACACCAGCATGCCGCTACACCCGCAATAACATCTGGTTAGAGACTACTGCACTGTTGGAGCGAGGAACACCAGCACTCCGCTACACCCGCAATAACATCTGGTTAGAGACTACTGCACTGTTGGAGCGAGGAACACCAGCACTCCGCTACACCCGCAATATAATCTGCTAAATATGTGTATGTGACCAATAAAATGTTGGTTTGATTATTTTGTTTAAATAGTATTCTCAGGTCTGCCCCATTCTAAGGAGTATATGAGGGATGGTAGTGGGTTGACTTCACCATCAGACATCATTTAGAAGCTGTGTGATGATCCTCTAAATAACTGTAATAACTGTATTAACTGTAATATCTGTAATGTCTGTAATAACTGTAATAACTGTAATAACTGTAATAACTGTAATATCTGTAATGTCTGTAATAACTGTAATAACTGTAATAACTGTAATAACTAGATTAACTGTAATATCTGTAATGTCTATAATAACTGTAATAACTGTAATAACTAGATTAACTGTAATATCTGTAATGTCTGTCTCTGACAATTGCAGCCATCTATATCCTTGTTACTTTGGCTTCGTCACAAATGGCACCCTGTATAGTGCACTACTTTAGACCAGAGTCCTGTTCCCTTTATAGTGCACTACTTTAGACCAGAGCCCTATGACACCCTATTCCCTATATAGTGCACTACTTTAGACCAGAGCCCTATGACACCCTATTCCCTATATAGTGCACTACTTTAGACCAGAGCCCTATGACACCCTATTCCCTATATAGTGCACTACTTTAGACCAGAGCCCTATGACACCCTATTCCCTATATAGTACACTACTTTAGACCAGAGCCCTATGGCACCCTATTCCCTATATAGTGCACTACTTTAGACCAGAGCCCTATGACACCCTATTCCCTATATAATACACTACTTTAGACCAGAGCCCTATGACACCCTATTCCCTATATAGTGCACTACTTTAGACCAGAGCCCTATGACACCCTATTCCCTATATAGTGCACTACTTTAGACCATAGCCCTATGACACCCTATTCCCTATATAGTGCACTACTTTAGACCAGAGCCCTATGACACCCTATTCCCTATATAGTGCACTACTTTAGACCAGAGCCCTATGACACCCTATTCCCTATATAGTGCACTACTTTAGACCAGAGCCCTATGACACCCTATTCCCTATATAGTGCACTACTTTAGACCAGAGCCCTATGACACCCTATTCCCTATATAGTGCACTACTTTAGACCAGAGCCCTATGGCACCCTATTCCCTATATAGTGCACTACTTTAGACCAGAGCCCTATGACACCCTATTCCCTATATAGTGCACTACTTTAGACCAGAGCCCTATGACACCCTATTCCCTATATAGTGCACTACTTTAGACCAGAGCCCTATGACACCCTATTCCCTATATAGTACACTACTTTAAACCAGAGCCCTATGACACCCTATCCTATATAGTACACTACTTTAGACCAGAGCCCTATGACACCCTATTCCCTATATAGTGCACTACTTTAGACCAGAGCCCTATGACACCCTATTCCCTATATAGTGCACTACTTTAGACCAGAGCCCTATGACACCCTATTCCCTATATAGTGCACTACTTTAGACCAGAGCCCTATAGCACCCTATTCCCTATAGTGCACTACTTTAGACCAGAGCCCTATAGCACCCTATTCCCTATATAGTGCACTACTTTAGACCAGAGCCCTATGACACCCTATTCCCTATATAGTGCACTACTTTAGACCAGAGCCCTATGACACCCTATTCCCTATATAGTGCACTACTTTAGACCAGAGCCCTATGGCACCCTATTCCCATATAGTGCACTACTTTAGACCAGAGCCCTATGACACCCTATTCCCTATATAGTGCACTACTTTAGACCAGAGCCCTATGACACCCTATTCCCTATATAGTGCACTACTTTAGACCAGAGCCCTATGACACCCTATTCCCTATATAGTACACTACTTTAAACCAGAGCCCTATGACACCCTATTCCCTATATAGTACACTACTTTAGACCAGAGCCCTATGACACCCTATTCCCTATATAGTGCACTACTTTAGACCAGAGCCCTATGACACCCTATTCCCTATATAGTGCACTACTTTAGACCAGAGCCCTATGACACCCTATTCCCTATATAGTGCACTACTTTAGACCAGAGCCCTATAGCACCCTATTCCCTATATAGTGCACTACTTTAGACCAGAGCCCTATAGCACCCTATTCCCTATATAGTGCACTACTTTAGACCAGAGCCCTATGACACCCTATTCCCTATATAGTGCACTACTTTAGACCAGAGCCCTATGACACCCTATTCCCTATATAGTGCACTACTTTAGACCAGAGCCCTATGACACCCTATTCCCTATATAGTACACTACTTTAGACCAGAGCCCTATGACAACCTATTCCCTATATAGTGCACTACTTTAGACCAGAGCCCTATGACACCCTATTCCCTATATAGTGCACTACTTTAGACCAGAGCCCTATGACACCCTATTCCCTATATAGTGCACTACTTTAGACCAGAGCCCTATGACACCCTATTCCCTATATAGTACACTACTTTAGACCAGAGCCCTATGACACCCTATTCCCTATATAGTGCACTACTTTAGACCAGAGCCCTATGGCACCCTATTCCCTATATAGTACACTACTTTAGACCAGAGCCCTATGACACCCTATTCCCTATATAGTGCACTACTTTAGACCAGAGCCCTATGACACCCTATTCCCTATATAGTGCACTACTTTAGACCAGAGCCCTATGACACCCTATTCCCTATATAGTGCACTACTTTAGACCAGAGCCCTATGACACCCTATTCCCTATATAGTGCACTACTTTAGACCAGAGCCCTATGACACCCTATTCCCTATATAGTGCACTACTTTAGACCAGAGCCCTATGACACCCTGTTCCCTATATAGTGCACTACTTTAGACCAGAGCCCTATGGCACCCTATTCCCTATATAGTGCACTACTTTAGACCAGAGCCCTATGACACCCTATTCCCTATATAGTACACTACTTTAGACCAGAGCCCTATGACACCCTGTTCCCTATATAGTACACTACTTTAGACCAGAGCCCTATGACACCCTATTCCCTATATAGTACACTACTTTAGACCAGAGCCCTATGACACCCTATTCCCTATATAGTACACTACTTTAGACCAGAGCCCTATGACACCCTATTCCCTATATAGTACACTACTTTAGACCAGAGCCCTATGACACCCTATTCCCTATATAGTACACTACTTTAGACCAGAGCCCTATGACACCCTATTCCCTATATAGTACACTACTTTAGACCAGAGCCCTATGACACCCTGTTCCCTATATAGTGCACTACTTTAACCAGAGCCCTATGACACCCTATTCCCTATATAGTGCACTACTTTAGACCAGAGCCCTATGACACCCTGTTCCCTATATAGTGCACTACTTTAGACCAGAGCCCTATGACACCCTATTCCCTATATAGTGCACTACTTTAGACCAGAGCCCTATGACACCCTATTCCCTATATAGTACACTACTTTAGACCAGAGCCCTATGACACCCTATTCCCTATATAGTGCACTACTTTAGACCAGAGCCCTATGACACCCTATTCCCTATATAGTGCACTACTTTAGACCAGAGCCCTATGACACCCTGTTCCCTATATAGTGCACTACTTTAGACCAGAGCCCTATGACACCCTATTCCCTATATAGTGCACTACTTTAGACCAGAGCCCTATGACACCCTGTTCCCTATATAGTGCACTACTTTAGACCAGAGCCCTATTCCCTATATAGTACACTACTTTAGACCAGAGCCCTATGACACCCTGTTCCCTATATAGTGCACTACTTTAGACCAGAGCCCTATGACACCCTGTTCCCTATATAGTGCACTACTTTAGACCAGAGCCCTATTCCTATATAGTACACTACTTTAGACCAGAGCCCTATGACACCCTATTCCCTTTATAGTACACTACTTTAGACCAGAGCCCTATGACACCCTATTCCCTATATAGTGCACTACTTTAGACCAGAGCCCTATGACACCCTATTCCCTATATAGTGCACTACTTTAGACCAGAGCCCTATGACACCCTGTTCCCTATATAGTGCACTACTTTAGACCAGAGCCCTATGACACCCTATTCCCTATATAGTGCACTACTTTAGACCAGAGCCCTATGACACCCTGTTCCCTATATAGTGCACTACTTTAGACCAGAGCCCTATTCCCTATATAGTACACTACTTTAGACCAGAGCCCTATGACACCCTGTTCCCTATATAGTGCACTACTTTAGACCAGAGCCCTATGACACCCTATTCCCTATATAGTGCACTACTTTAGACCAGAGCCCTATGACACCCTATTCCCTATATAGTACACTACTTTAGACCAGAGCCCTATGACACCCTATTCCCTATATAGTACACTACTTTAGACCAGAGCCCTATGACACCCTATTCCCTATATAGTGCACTACTTTAGACGGGGACCCATAGGGTGCCATTTGGGATGCATATACAGTCGTGGTCGAAGGTTTTGAGAATGACACAAGTATTGGTCTTCACAAAGTTTGCTGCTTCAGTGTTTTTAGATATTTTAGTCAGATGTTACTATTGGATACTGACGTGTAATTACAAGCATTCCATAAGTGTCAAAGGCTTTTATTGACAATTACATTAAGTTTATGCAAAGAGTCAATATTTGCAGTGTTGACCCTTCTTTTTCAAGACCTCTGCAATCCGCCCTGGCATGCTGTCAATTAACTTCTGGGCCACATCCTGACTGATGGCAGCCCATTCTTGCATAATCAATGGACCCAAAATGTCGATGTTTTGTTCCCCGAGCCACTTAGTTATCACTTTTGTCTTATGGCAAGGTGCTCCATCATGCTGGAAAAGGCATTGTTCGTCACCAAACTGTTCTTGGATGGTTGGGAGAAGTTGCTCTCGGAGGATGTGTTGGTACCATTCTTTATTCTTTATGGCTGTGTTCTTAGGCAAAATTGTGAGTGAGCCCACTCCCTTGGCTGAGAAGCAACCCCACACATGAATGGTCTCAGGATGCTTTACTGTTGGCATGACACAGGACTGATGGTAGCGCTCACCTTGTCTTCTCCGGACAAGGTGTTTTCCGGATGCCCCAAACAATCAGAAAGGGCATTCATCAGAAAAATGACTTTACCCCAGTCCTCAGCAGTCCAATCCCTGTACCTTTTGCAGAATATCAGTCTGTCCCTGATGTTTTTCCTGGAGAGAAGTTGCTTCCTCGCTGCCCTTCTTGGCACCAGGCCATCCTCCAAAAGTCTTCGCCTCACTGTGCGTGCAGATGCACTCACACCTGCCTGCCGCCATTCCTGAGCAAGCTCTGCACTGGTGGTGCCCCAATCCCGCAGCTGAATCAACTTTAGGAGACGGTCCTGGCGCTTGCTGGACTTTCTTGGGCGCCCTGAAGCCTTCTTCACAACAATTGAACCTCTCTCCTTGAAGTTCTTGATGATCCGATAAATGGTTGATTTAGGTGCAATCTTACTAGCAGCAATATCCATGCCTTTGAAGCCCTTTTTGTGCAAAGCAATGATGACGGCACGTGTTTCCTTGCAGGTAACCATGGTTAACAGAGGAAGAACAAACAGAGGAAGAAC
The DNA here is from genome assembly GCF_020615455.1 of Coregonus clupeaformis. Taxonomy (NCBI): domain Eukaryota; kingdom Metazoa; phylum Chordata; class Actinopteri; order Salmoniformes; family Salmonidae; genus Coregonus; species Coregonus clupeaformis. Next base: position 191,087 of record NW_025534048.1, read on the forward strand.
AATGATTTCAAGCACCACCCTCCTTTTAAAGCTTCCAGTCTGTTATTCTAACTCAATCAGCATGACAGAGTGATCTCCAGCCTTGTCCTCGTCAACACTCTCACCCGTGTTAACGAGAGAATCACTGACATGATGTCAGCTGGTCCTTTTGTGGCAGGGCTGAAATGCAGTGGAAATGTTTTTTGGGGATTAAGTTCATTTTCATGGCAAAGAGGGACTTTGCAATTAATTGCAATTCATCTGATCACGCTTCATAACATTCTGGAGTATATGCAAATTGCCATCATAAAAACTGAGTTAGCAGACTTTGTGAAAATTAATATTTGTGTCATTCTCAAAACTTTTGACCACGACTGTGATGTTGTGTCAGATCAGGCTACCCCCAGTATAGCTGGTTCCCCTCCCCTGAGCCTGCCACATTGAGAGGAATCAGGGGGTAATTATCCTGGTTCCCCTCCCCTGAGCCTGCCACACTGAGAGGAATCAGGGGGTAATTATCCTGGTTCCCCTCCCCCTCCCCTGCCACACTGAGAGGAATCAGGGGGTAATTATCCTGGTTCCCCTCCCCTGCCACACTGAGAGGAATCAGGGGGTAATTATCCTGGTTCCCCTCCCCTGAGCCTGCCACACTGAGAGGAATCAGGGGGTAATTATCCTGGTTCCCCTCCCCTGCCACACTGAGAGGAATCAGGGGGTAATTATCCTGGTTCCCCTCCCCTGCCACACTGAGAGGAATCAGGGGTAATTATCCTGGTTCCCCTCCCCGCCTGCCACACTGAGAGGAATCAGGGGGTAATTATCCTGGTTCCCCTCCCTGAGCCTGCCACACTGAGAGGAATCAGGGGGGTAATTATCCTGGTTCCCCTCCCCCTCCCCTGCCACACTGAGAGGAATCAGGGGGTAATTATCCTGGTTCCCCTCCCTGACCTGCCACACTGAGAGGAATCAGGGGGTAATTATCCTGGTTCCCCTCCCTCTCCCCTGCCACACTGAGAGGAATCAGGGGGTAATTATCCTGGTTCCCCTCCCTGAGCCTGCCACACTGAGAGGAATCAGGGGGTAATTATCCTGGTTCCCCTCCCCTCCCTGCCACACTGAGAGGAATCAGGGGGTAATTATCCTGGTTCCCCTCCCTGAGCCTGCCACACTGAGAGGAATCAGGGGTAATTATCCTGGTTCCCTCCTGAGCCTGCCACACTGAGAGGAATCAGGAGGTAATTATCCTGGTTCCCCTCTCCCTGAGCCTGCCACACTGAGAGGAATCAGGAGGTAATTATCCTGGTTCCCCCTCCTCCCTGAGCCTGCCACACTGAGAGGAATCAGGGGGTAATTATCCTGGTTCCCCTCCCCTGAGCCTGCCACACTGAGAGGAATCAGGGGGTAATTATCCTGGTTCCCCTCCCCTGAGCCTGCCACACTGAGAGGAATCAGGGGGTAATTATCCTGGTTCCCCTCCCCCTCCCCTGCCACACTGCAATTGGAATCAGGAGGTAATTATCCTGAATCAGGGGGTAATTATCCTGAATCAGGGGGTAATTATCCAGCCTGCCACACTGAGATTTGAATCAGAAGGTAATTATCCAGCATTAATTAGAACATCAAAGAGAAGCCACAACCCTTTGAAAGTAACGCTGTGAGCTAGCAGCTAGATGCGCACCATGTGGCCTGTCACACACACACACACACACACACACACACACACACACACACACACACACACACACACACACACACACACACACCCACACAAACACACCCACCCACACACACACACACACACACACACACACACACACACACACACACACACACACACACACACACACACACACACACACACACACACACACACACACACACACACACACACACACACACACACACACACTCCACACAGCACACAAAAACACAACACTCACACACAGCACACACACCACAACCACACACACACACACACACACACACACACACACACACACACACACACACACACACACACACACACACACACGCGCACACACACACACACACACGGTCATGTCAGAGGAAGTAGAGAGAGGTTTAACCCCATTAGTAAGCCAAGGTCCGCCACTACTCCTCTCTCCCCCTCTCCAACGCTGTAGATGATGTCATACATGGTAACTGTTCCTAAATTCAACCAACCGCTGCAGGATCAATCTGTATTTAGCTCTGTGTCAAGGTCTGTCTGTTAGTCTGCTGGTCCTTCGAGCTTTCCTCCATATATCGGATCGCAGTCATGTAATGCATTGCGTCAGCCGAATTTGTTGACTTTAAATGTGTTCATATCCAATAACAGTGGATAACACCATCATCATGTAGTATGTTGTTTTTCAAAAGGTTGAGAGTGATTTTTGCTAGACAACTTGAACCATGATTATTTATCTGATCCAGGAACAGTTTAGTGTTCTAGAGGTTTTCTTTGTAATGCTCCTGGACTAGTTCATGGAATCAGCCTGTTCTGTCTGGTGTTCTAGAGGTTTTCTTGTACTGCTCCTGGACTAGTTCATGGAATCAGCCTGTTCTGTCTGGTGTTCTATAGGTTTTCCTTGTAATGCTCCTGGACTAGTTCATGGAATCAGCCTGTTCTGTCTGGTGTTCTAGAGGTTTTCGTTGCTCCTGGACTAGTTCATGGAATCAGCCTGTTCTGTCTGGTGTTCTAGAAGTTTTCCTTGTAATGCTCCTGGACTAGTTCATGGAATCAGCCTGTTCTGTCTGGTGTTCTATAGGTTTTCCTTGTAATGCTCCTGGACTAGTTCATGGAATCAGCCTGTTCTGTCTGGTGTTCTAGAGGTTTTCCTTGTAATGCTCCTGGACTAGTTCATGGAATCAGCCTGTTCTGTCTGGTGTTCTAGAGGTTTTCCTTGTAATGCTCCTGGACTAGTTCATGGAATCAGCCTGTTCTGTCTGGTGTTCTATAGGTTTTCGTTGCTCCTGGACTAGTTCATGGAATCAGCCTGTTCTGTCTGGTGTTCTAGAGGTTTTCCTTGTAATGCTCCTGGACTAGTTCATGGAATCAGCCTGTTCTGTCTGGTGTTCTATAGGTTTTCCTTGTAATGCTCCTGGACTAGTTCATGGAATCAGCCTGTTCTGTCTGGTGTTCAAGAGGTTTTCGTTGCTCCTGGACTAGTTCATGGAATCAGCCTGTTCTGTCTGGTGTTCTAGAAGTTTTCCTTGTAATGCTCCTGGACTAGTTCATGGAATCAGCCTGTTCTGTCTGGTGTTCTATAGGTTTTCCTTGTAATGCTCCTGGACTAGTTCATGGAATCAGCCTGTTCTGTCTGGTGTTCTATAGGTTTTCCTTGTAATGCTCCTGGACTAGTTCATGGAATCAGCCTGTTCTGTCTGGTGTTCTATAGGTTTTCGTAGCTCCTGGACTAGTTCATGGAATCAGCCTGTTCTGTCTGGTGTTCTAGAGGTTTTCCTTGTAATGCTCCTGGACTAGTTCATGGAATCAGCCTGTTCTGTCTGGTGTTCTAGAGGTTTTCGTTGCTCCTGGACTAGTTCATGGAATCAGCCTGTTCTGTCTGGTGTTCTAGAGGGTTTCCTTGTAATGCTCCTGGACTAGTTCATGGAATCAGCCTGTTCTGTCTGGTGTTCTAGAGGTTTTCCTTGAAATGCTCCTGGACTAGTTCATGGAATCAGCCTGTTCTGTCTGGTGTTCTAGAGGTTTTCCTTGTAATGCTCCTGGACTAGTTCATGGAATCAGCCTGTTCTGTCTGGTGTTCTAGAGGGTTTCCTTGTAATGCTCCTGGACTAGTTCATGGAATCAGCCTGTTCTGTCTGGTGTTCTATAGGTTTTCCTTGAAATGCTCCTGGACTAGTTCATGGAATCAGCCTGTTCTGTCTGGTGTTCTAGAGGTTTTCCTTGTAATGCTCCTGGACTAGTTCATGGAATCAGCCTGTTCTGTCTGCATCCTGAATCATCCTAAATGTCATCCTCTGTTCTCCTCCTCTCCTCTCATCCCCGAGGGTCGGTCCCTGAGAAACCTCAGCGGCCTGTCAACCATTCTGAATCACACATCAACACAAAACACCGCTCTGCCTCTCACCTCAATCTGGTGGACTGGAGTCAGTGACGTCTTGTACAAAATCAAATCAAGTCTGTTTGTCAGTAGCAGGTGTTGCTCATCCTCTAGAAAACACAGTTAGTCAGATGGATCTGAACTGATTCCTTCCCAAGGTACACTGGGTAATTAGAGGTTTGGGTTTGAAGGTTTAGTGAGAGGTCTGTTGGGAACAAGGACTACTGGATTGGTTCTAGTTGAAGGTTTAGTGTTGACTGTGTGGTGGGTGTCTGCTGGGGACAAGGACTACTGGATTGGTTCTAGTTGAAGGTTTAGTGTTGACTGTGTGGTGGGTGTCTGCTGGGGACAAGGACTACTGGATTGGTTCTACAGTAGTTGAAGGTTTAGTGTTGACTGTGTGGTGGGTGTCTGCTGGGGACAAGGACTACTGGATTGGTTCTAGTTGAAGGTTTAGTGTTGACTGTGTGGTGGGTGTCTGCTGGGGACAAGGACTACTGGATTGGTTCTAGTTGAAGGTTTAGTGTTGACTGTGTGGTGGGTGTCTGCTGGGGACAAGGACTACTGGATTGGTTCTAGTTGAAGGTTTAGTGTTGACTGTGTGGTGGGTGTCTGCTGGGGACAAGGACTACTGGATTTATTCTAGTTGAAGGTTTAGTGTTGACTGTGTGGTGGGTGTCTGCTGGGGACAAGGACTACTGGATTTGTTCTAGTTGAAGATTTAGTGTTGACTGTGTGGTGGGTGTCTGCTGGGGACAAGGACTACTGGATTTGTTCTAGTTGAAGGTTTAGTGTTGACTGTGTGGTGGGCGTCTGCTGGGGACAAGGACTACTGGATTGGTTCTACAGTAGTTGAAGGTTTAGTGTTGACTGTGTGGTGGGTGTCTGCTGGGGACAAGGACTACTGGATTGGTTCTAGTTGAAGGTTTAGTGTTGACTGTGTGGTGGGAGTCTGCTGGGGACAAGGACTACTGGATTTATTCTAGTTGAAGGTTTAGTGTTGACTGTGTGGTGGGTGTCTGCTGGGGACAAGGACTACTGGATTTGTTCTACAGTAGTTGAAGGTTTAGTGTTGACTGTGTGGTGGGTGTCTGCTGGGGACAAGGACTACTGGATTTGTTCTACAGTAGTTGAAGGTTTAGTGTTGACTGTGTGGTGGGTGTCTGCTGGGGACAAGGACTACTGGATTTGTTCTAGTTGAAGATTTAGTGTTGACTGTGTGGTGGGTGTCTGCTGGGGACAAGGACTACTGGATTTGTTCTAGTTGAAGGTTTAGTGTTGACTGTGTGGTGGGTGTCTGCTGGGGACAAGGACTACTGGATTTGTTCTAGTTGAAGGTTTAGTGTTGACTGTGTGGTGGGTGTCTGCTGGGGACAAGGACTACTGGATTTATTCTACAGTAGTTGAAGGTTTAGTGTTGACTGTGTGGTGGGTGTCTGCTGCGGACAGGGACTACTGGATTTGTTCTAGTTGAAGGTTTAGCGTTGACTGTGTGGTGGGTGTCTGCTGGGGACAAGGACTACTGGATTGGTTCTACATTAGTTGAAGGTTTAGTGTTGACTGTGTGGTGGGTGTCTGTTGGGAACAAGGACTACTGGATTTGTTCTAGTTGAAGGTTTAGTGTTGACTGTGTGGTGGGTGTCTGCTGGGGACAAGGACTACTGGATTTGTTGTAGTTGAAGGTTTAGTGTTGACTGTGTGGTGGGTGTCTGCTGGGGACAGGGACTACTGGATTTGTTCTAGTTGAAGGTTTAGTGTTGACTGTGTGGTGGGTGTCTGCTGGGGACAAGGACTACTGGATTGGTTCTACAGTAGTTGAAGGTTTAGTGTTGACTGTGTGGTGGGTGTCTGCTGGGGACAAGGACTCCTGGATTTGTTCTAGTTGAAGGTGTAGTGTTGACTGTGTGGTGGGTGTCTGCTGGGGACAAGGACTACTGAATTTGTTCTACAGTAGTTGAAGGTTTAGTGTTGACTGTGTGTTGGGTGTCTGCTGGGGACAAGGACTACTGGATTTGTTCTAGTTGAAGGTTTAGTGTTGACTGTGTGGTGGGTGTCTGCTGGGGACAAGGACTACTGGATTTATTCTACAGTAGTTGAAGGTTTAGTGTTGACTGTTGTTGGGTGTCTGCTGGGGACAAGGGCTACTGGATTTGTTCTAGTTGAAGGTTTAGTGTTGACTGTGTGGTGGGTGTCTGCTGGGGACAAGGACTACTGGATTTATTCTACAGTAGTTGAAGGTTTAGTGTTGACTGTGTGGTGGGTGTCTGCTGGGGACAAGGACTACTGGATTTGTTCTACAGTAGTTGAAGGTTTAGTGTTGACTGTGTGGTGGGTGTCTGCTGGGGACAAGGACTACTGGATTTGTTCTACA